>NC_090321.1:33409767-33716385 GCF_040869045.1 Eurosta solidaginis
TAATTGGCACCTCTATATGTAATCATATCAAACGTCAATTAGTGGCATTGGCAGCACTGACTCTCAGCTGTCAATGGCTACTTCCGTTTATCTTAAAGTAATTAAACAAAGAAAAACAAGTGGAAGTGTTTTTTTATAATCGACTATAATCCTCGCGTAAGTAGACCTTACAACCCGCAACCCGCATTTTAACGCTAACATTTTGGTCCATCAACCCTGATCGCGCAATATTTCCGCAAAATACAGTCCACATCGCTTTAATTTTATAAGTTTCATAAAAACCCGCAAATAAAAAATGTCGTCGTTGAAAGTTCGCGATTCTGCTTTAAATACATTAAAGCGTCATTTGCAATCGAGCAAAGCCGATTCGCTTGCGGTCGATGCAGAGGCTGCAACCACATATTTGCAATTGCTAGAGGAGCAGTGGGAACGTTTCTGCAAAGCACAAGAAGAAGTGGAGGTTTCGTGTGGCGACGAAAACACAGCAGTAGAAGAGCAGGCACAAATTCAAGGTGAGGAGTGGTATTTGATCGCTAAATCAAATTTTAAGCGCATTCTTGCGCCACAAAAGCAACCAACTCCTACAGTAACTCCGACTACACCTGCACGCATGCCGCTACCGAAGCTGCAGTTACCATCCTTTAGTGGCGATCCAACAAAATGGATCACTTTTCATGACGCATTCTGTTCACTAGTGCATTCCAATGCAAGTTTGTCGGACGGACAGAAGTTGCAATACTTGCGCAATTGTTTAAATGGTGAAGCATTGGAATTAGTTAGTAGTTTTGCTGTAAGCGACAGCAACTACAGTGAAGCTTGGGATATGCTGACAGCACGCTATAAAGTTATGCGTATCATAGTGGACAGCCATATAAAAGCATTATCATCGATCGAAAAGGCATCGAAAGACTTCGCAAAAGCAATTAAACACGTTTTAAATTTAACATTGCAGCACGTTGGTACGCTATGTGCCCTCAAACGCCCGGTTGAATTTTGGGACGACTGGCTTGTCCATTTGACTGTTTCGAAATTAGCCTATGAAACGCGAAAACAGTGGGAATTACCGCTTGTAGCCGACGATGTGCCATCGTTTACATCGCTTCGTGATTTTTTGGAAACGCGAGCCCGCTCTTTGGAGATGGTGCCCGCTGCCGCAAACGCACGTACAACTGCAAAGAACGTTTTGCATACAACGCTTCTTCATGCTGATCTCAATACAAACGAGGCAGCTCCTGCTATGCAAAATGCCGTCCAAAACAACGTAACGTCGCACTACGCCGATGCTGAACGCGTAGTATTACTAGCTACTGCTGACATTTTATTGCAAGATAACTCTGGCCGCTGGCAGCCAGCCAGGGCACTGTTCGACAACGGCTCACATGCTTCGTTCATCACGGAGCCCTGCGTTCAACGACTTCGCTTATCACGAAATACGTCATCAGCTTGCGTCACGGGTATTGGTTCCGTACAAGGAGGTCGCACAAAGGGTGAGGTCAAGTTATCCATAGCGCCAAAGTCACTAAACTCTAAATTGCACGTGAGTACGCTTATTTTATCTAAAATTACTAACGACCTACCAACAAACGCCTTGTCCGAATCACGGTGGCCGCATGTCAGTGGCTTACCGCTTGCTGACCCTAACTATTTCAAGCCTGGTCCGATAGATGTCTTGATTGGCATGGACGAAATGGACAAGTTTTTACTCGACGGCCTAAAAAAGGGTGAAAATGACACTCCGATGGCACAGAACACCGTGTTTGGGTGGGTGCTGTTTGGCAACGCGACTCCCTCACAAATAAAACCCCGGGTAATCTCAACGCATTATTGTAATACGCAACTAACTGACCTCCTCGCTAAGTTTTGGGAGCTGGAAGAGCTACCACCTAGGAAGGGTCATATGGAGCTAGCTACTCCAACAACGCAAACCGCATACTATATGCCACATCACGCAGTGATAAAAGAAACAAGTTCCACTACTAAGTTTAGAGTCGTATTCAACGCGTCAATGAAGACGTCGTCAGGGCACTCGTTAAACGAGGCGCTAATGGTTGGTCCTCAGTTCCAATAATATCTCTTCCTGATTTTAGTCCGCTTCCGCACCCATCGCTATGGTATAATTGCGGACATCGAGAAAATGTATCGACAGGTCTACGTCGATAAACGGGACGTCGACTATCAACGCATTGTATGGCGTGAGCATTCATCGCAGCCAATACGCGACTATCGTCTATTAAGGGTTACCTATGGGGTAGCATCCGCTTCTCATCTCGCTGTCAAATCGTTGTATCGCGCGGCACAACAAGCTGGCGCGTTATATCAAAATATCGCAAATATCGTTACGTCAGATTTTTACATGGATGACTTGCTCTCCGGCTCCGACTCTTTCCAAGAACTGAAAGCGCTTCAACGTAACATCTCACACGTCTTATCTCAGTGTGGATTCGAGCTCCGGAAGTGGGCAACAAATTGCAAGCCATTGAGACAACAGATGCCGCATGCGTCTACACAGGTGTCCCATCTCTTGTCTGATGGAAGCGATATCCGAACTCTAGGATGTATTTGGCACACGGATACCGACTCTTTTGCGATAGCCTTCAACATAGAGCCACTCCAGTGCGAATTAACAAAACGCATTTTTCTCTCCGATACCAGCAAAATTTTCGACCCTCTCGGCCTCATATCTCCATGCACCATTCGCTCAAAAATTTGGTTGCAAAGAATTTGGCGTTGTAATGCCGATTGGGATGAGTTAGTTCCGCCTGAGATAGCTACAGATTGGTTAACGCATAGAAAAGAGCTGGCCATGCTTTCATCGCTGAAGCTAAATCGCTGGCTTGGTACTAGTCCGAACGCCGACACAGAGTTCCATGTTTTCACTGACGCATCAGAGGCTGCCTATGCAGCCGCTATCTACTGCCGCACTCAGTCATCGGACGACGAGATAAACGTCGTGCTCATTGCTGTGAAAACCAAAATAGCTCCGCTAAAAACAACTTCGTTACCTCGTCTGGAACTCTGCGCAGCCCATCTAGGCGCTAAACTCGTCCGCCTAATTCAACAAAGTTTTGGTCACAAACTTGAAAAGCTGTACGCGTGGTCAGACTCAACGATAGTGTTGGCATGGCTGCAATCAAATCCAAATCGTTGGGCAACGTTCATTGCAAATCGTGTAGCCGATGTACAAGAAGTCTTGCCGTTATCGCATTGGAGACACGTCATATCAGAGCATAACCCTGCAGATTGCGCTTCTCGGGGTCTCACACCTGCACAGCTCCTCGATCACCGCTTATGGTGGCAGGGGCCACACTGGTTATCCGAAACCGATCGTTTTTGGACGCAGCACATAACGAAACATACTACGAATTTGGAACTGAAATCAATCAAAGCTAGTTCTCATGTAACGCAAACGCACGAAGATTGGGATTTACTAACGAAATTTCACTCTTACAACAAACTCAAACGAGTGAACGCACATATACTTCGCTTCATAAACAACGCTCGCATATCTGCTCAGAAGTCGAGTGCACACGAACGGCTGTCCGGACCGTTAATATGCTCTGAAATCCGCAAAGCCGAATTACATTTGGTAAGGTATTCCCAAGCTAACGTTTTCCAACAAGAAATTTCTAATTGCAGGGAAGGGAAGCCAACACCGATACGTAGTAGCCTCGTTCGTCATCAGCCGTTTTTACACGACGCAGGCATTTTACGAGTAGGAGGTCGAATTAAGAACGCATCGTGCACGAACGATATAAAACATCCCATTATTTTGCCTAAAAATTCACCTCTCGCTAAAGCAATAGCCGCTGAAACTCACATCGGTATGTTGCACGCTGACCCGCAAATGATGCAAGCTGCTATACAACGTAAATTTTGGATCCCTGGCATTCGCAATTTAGTTCGGGGTACATACCGCCATTGCGTACGATGCAAACCCTTGAACCGCAAACTGCTACAGCAGCAGATGTCCGATCTACCACCTAGTCGCGTTACTCATGGTAGAGGCGCGAAATCAACAAAGGCGTACATTTGCTCATTTATATGTACGAGCACAGGCGCCATGCACCTAGAATTGGCCGGAGACCTCACGTCTGCAAGCTTTATCGCCCCATTCAAACGTTTCACCAACCGAAGAGGGCATTGTCAGCATATGTTCTCCGACAATGGCACGATCTTTGTCGGTGCCGAAAGGGAGCTACGTGCCGCGTTTGAAAGGTGCGTTAACGACGACAAGTTGGCATCTTCGCCAACACCCAGGTCACCTGGCATTTTAACCCTCCAAGCGCTCCACATATGGGCGGCTATTGGGAGGCTGGAATTAAACGCATAAAGTACCATTTAAAACGCGTACTAGACTCCGCGTTACTATCTTACGAAGAGTTTTCAACAGTCCTAACCGAGGTGGAAGCATGCGTCAATTCTCGACCACTCTGCTGGATACCTTCTTACATAAAAGACTTCGAAGTGCTAACACCTGGGCACTTTATGATCGGCGAACCAATAAAGGGGTTACCGGAGCTTGACACAGAACCTTTCAGGGGCAACCTTCATCAGCGGTGGCAAGCAATCACAGCAATAAGGCATCACTTCTGGAAGCGATGGCGAGACGAATATCTCGCGAATCTTCAGCGACGATCGAAGTGGGTTCTTCCAACGCAAAACCTACAACGAGATGATGTCGTAGTTATACACGACAACAACGCTCCGCCCACTAAATGGAAACTTGGTTGAGTTCTCGACAGCTATACCGGCTCAGATGATCGCGTACGAATTGTCAACCTACGAACATCCGAAGGAGAGCTGCTAAGACCTATTGCGAAGCTATCATTATTACCAACAAAAACAGACATTTTTTCATTTTGAATTTTATTGATGTAAACTTTAAATACTTTGTACCTTTTTCTAATTTTGAACGGTCGTTCAAAGCGGCCGGCATGTTTGCGCCTAATTGGCATCTCTATATGTAATCATATCAAACGTCAATTAGTGGCATTGGCAGCACTGACTGTCAGCTGTCAATGGCTACTTCCGTTTATCTTAAAGTAATTAAACAAAGAAAAACAAGTGGAAGTGTTTTTTATAATCGGCTATAATCCTCGCGTAAGTAAACCTTACAACCCGCAACCCGCATTTTAACGCTAACAGTTCGTACTGTCAAAATTCATGAGAAAAGTTGCAATCAGCTTGACTAATTCTTTCACCTTAATGACTCCGCCATCAATCAGCTTTGCCAGCATAGTTTGAAATTAATAATCAACATAAACGATTTGATTTCGTTTTGATATGGCAGAAAACGAAACAAAATCATTTCGTTAATTTGACGTTCTAACCGTTAATAAACGAAACGAAATGACTTTGTTTCGTTTATTAACGTTAATTATCGTAACGAAATGATATCGGTTCGTTGGTTAAGCATGCCTGGTTTCAAGCTTACGGATACAAAAATGGAGGTAGTTCCATTAAGTGTGACGTTAGCCACTTGACTTTTGCGGGGACAATGACAGTTTCACCAAAAACAAGCTACCAGATTGAAAAACGTTACGATTTTTTCTAATTTTAATGGATTTCATTTATTATTATTATTTATTATATTTATTTCGGTCTAAAAAGTACAGACTTCCTTACAGACTAGTTAAAAATAGAGAAAAGTTCAAGCTTAAATTTATAAATGCTATTATTAAAGTTAAGAAGCCCACTATATCATTTGCAAGGTGTAAAGCCTTGGATATGGGTTCATTCAACGCGTAATTCGTTCGATGAGTTACTTCAACAAATAGTCTGGTGTGCCTTAGATCACGTGGTGGAATGTATGAAACGAATAAATTAGATAAATCAGGACAGTTTATATTACCGTTGGTAACGTGATAGGCAAGCATGAGTGAGATACAAGTTCTACGATCATACAAAGCCTGGAGTCCGAGCAATTTACGCCTGCCGATATACGATGGGAGGCCATCGGGCCAGTGAAGCATACACAAAGCAATTTTGGTGAAAAATCTTTGAACTCTCTCAATTTTATGTGAGCTGCCTTGATAGAATATACTCCATATAATCGAGCAATATTCCAGACGACTTCTTACCAATGCCGTAAAAAGTGCCTTCAAAGTCATCGGATCCTTGAAGTCACTGGAATTACGTCTAATAACCCCAGCCATTGCAAAAGATTTGGAAATAATAAAGTCGATGTGACCAGAAAAAGAGAGTTGGTTGTCAAAAATTACACCCAGATCTTTTATCTCTCGACAACGGTTTAAAGATCCAGCATTTAATTTGTAGTTGAAAAAGGTGGTAGTGACCCTTTTTGAATAGGAAACCACGCAGCATTTGTTAGTATTTAAAAGTAGGTTATTACTTGGAGACCATTCATTAAAAGAATCGAGTTCATATTGCAAGTTAATGCAGTCAGAAGTATCCCGTACGTTTAGAAAGAGTTTGACGTCGTCTGCAAACATTAAACATTTAGCAAATTTGTATTCTTGAGGCAGATCATTAATAAAAATTAGGAACAACAGAGGGCCACAGTGGGTTCCCTGTGGGATTCCAGACCAAGCGTTAATAAGCGCAGTAGACTGGTTTGCTCCGATTGACACAAAAAGCTTTCTATTCGATAAGAAACTTGAGAAGAACTTCAGCAAACTTCCGGTCGCTCCGTACATCCCCAGTTTGTGCAATAGTATAGAGTGGTCGACCTTGTCAAATGCTTTCGAGAAGTCAGTATAGATGACGTCTAGTTGCGCATGGTTCTCAAAGGCATCTACAATTTGGCTAGTGACTAAAGCCAGATTGGTAGAAGTAGACCTGCCAGGAAAAAACCCATGCTGACACTCAACAATAGCCTTGACTATGTAGTCAAACAATTTGCTATGAAGGATACTATTGAATAGTTTTGCCAGAGTACTCTGCTTAACAATAGGTCTGTAGTTGCGAATATCATTGCGGTCACCAGACTTGAATACCGGATTTATGGAGCATAACTTCCAAGAGTCTAAAAATATCCCATGGTTCAAGCATCCTTGGAAAAGAAATTGCCAGGGGTTCAGAATTTGTATTTGAACATAGTTTGAAGAATAACGGGGAAAATCCCTCGCTATCTGATTTCGGACTAGAAATTTCGGAAAGAAGAAATTTGACGCGGAGAACCAGAGTAGAATGTCGGACTAGGTGAAGAGGTAGGATCTGAGTATACCTTATGAAATAATTTGGCAAATAAGTTACAAATATCTACCGTATTACTGGACGATACACCGTCATACTCCATGCACGTCGGAAATCCGTTAGTCCGCCTCTTGGAATTAATCACCGACCAGAGACTAGATGGATTCGTCTTCAGTTTTGATTCCAGATTATTCATATATTGTCTAAACAAGAACTTATTGAGACAGTTAAAAGTCGATTTAAGCCTGACAAAGGTAAGACGATCAGATTCACTCCTGCTCCTTTTATATTTCTTAAAGGCCTTACGTTTTTTATTTTTAATATTATTAGAATTTTCCGTTTTCGCGGAACAAAATTCGAGACTGCTAATGAAAGTCTTTGCTTTAAGAGTTCATAGGAAGCCTCAGGCCCATTAGCGGAGTCCAAGAAGGACCAATCAGTGTAGAGGAGAAACTCGTTTATCGCTGGAGCATCAGCCTTGAAATAATTATATTCTGAAATATTTGCAGCTGGGTTTTTATCAAAGCTATAAAACTCGAAATTTGCAACCAAAGCATTGTGATGTAAACTGTTTTCCAAGATTGGAGATAGACACTCCAGGCAAGATATTCTTAAATCATCAGATCCAAAAACGAGATCAAGGAACCTACCATTACTGTTTGGTTGAGTATTTTATTGTTTTAAGCCATACGAGAACAAAGTGCTAACAACAAGCACATCGATATCGGATCTGATATTTGTGGGTAAATTATTACAGCCACTTGACCAGGAGATATTACTTAAGTTAAAGTCGCCTAGATATATAATCTCATCAGACGGATTAGCAGTACTTATGACACTATTTACATTATCTAAATGTTTTCGATAGACAGCAATTTCACTACTTGGCGGAATATAAGACAACACGATTATTATTGTTTTATTGTCATTAAACTTAACGCTTACACAGATTTGTTCAACGCCACCATCTATCAAATCATTAGTAATCAGTTTACTACATAGATCTGCTCTAATAGCAATTAAAACACCACCACCCCTCTCAAGACCGGTGGTGTTCGGGCACCGATCATTACGAAATACGTTATAATAGCTGTCAAAAAATTCGTTAGATGAAAAATTTTCATTCAACCAGGACAGAGCTAATATATCATATTCGTGTGAACTAACGTTACAATAGAATTGTGACGATTTGGTACTCATACCACTAACATTTTGATAATAAAGCGCATAATTCGATTTTGATTTATTAATAGATCTACTAGAATTAGCGACTATGTCTTCGGTTCGAACCTTTTTCGGCCAAACCGAAAAGGGCAAACCGTCACACCGGCAGGCCAAAGCTCAGGGTTGAGCATCTTATCAAACCAAGAATCGGGAACACCAAGTTTGAATGTAATTCGCTTCAATGATTCAACGGCAGTACCTTTCCTGATAAGCCCGTGACAAGAAAGCAAATCTCTTCGTATCCCAGAATACTTAGAGACGTATTCAATAATATTGTCCTCTATAACGGATGGCAAAAACGACGCAATATGAATCCACTTAGTCTTAGCAACTCTAAGCTCAGTGCTTACATTCGAACCAATAATGCGCATTTGTTTATCATCATTATTCTTCATTGCATCATTTACCTTCTGATGTTGATGATTGTTGTTGACATTCGCAATGGTAACTTCAGCATTAGTGCCATTAACAGCTGACGCAGAGGAAGACGGAGATGCGGCGGTATTTATGTCAGATTTATCCGGATAGGACTAAATTACTTCCAAAGCTATTTTAAATAAAAAAGAAAAAAAAAAACAAGTAAAGGTGTCTAAGTTCGGGTGTAACCGAACATTATATACTGAGCGTGAGCTTCAATTGTACATTTCATTTCAGATAAATTACATTCTACATAACACGTGGCACAGCCCGTTTAAAAAAAATGTCCCCATTTCCTCTTACAGTAAAACTTGATAAGTGAAATAGCATTGATTCAAAACTATGTATTTCTTGCTAAGTTATAGCTTATTATTCTAGTCTACTACCCTTTTAAAAATCTTTTATATAAAAGTGGGCGTGGTCTTTAACCGATCCCGTCCATTTTTACAAGAATAATTTTCTGCTATAAGGAAAATATGTGTAGACAATTTCATTACGATGGGTTCATTTTTATTCGAGTTATGGTTCCCGAAACATAGAAAATTACTTAGTCATAAAAAGGGAGGTGCCACGCCCATTTTTTTTAATTTGAAGTTTTTCCTATTTATTGTTATAAATCCACTTGGGAAATGAAATACCATTGATATAAAGCTCTTTTTTGCAAAGATATAGATTATTTTATTCGTCCACGACCCTTTTAAAAATCTTTTATATAAAAGTGGGCATGGTCCTTAACCGTTTTCGTGATTTTTCTTCAAAGCATTCCTTATAGTAAAAGCAACCGCTCTGCCGAATTTTGTTACGATAGGTTTAACTGTTTTTGATTTATGATTAATAATATTTGTAAAATTGATTTTATCACAAGTGGGCGGTGCCACGCCCATTTTAAAAAAATTTTCCAAATTTTTATCAAGAGTCACTGGACACGGCGAGCACCTCCAAAATGCTAGTGTCAGTGCAACGGACGGCGCTTATCGGCATCAGTGGCGCTATGAGAACAACACCTACCTTGGCACTGAATGTCATGCTGAATATACATCCAGTAGATATTGCGGGAAAGGCAGCCGCGGCCCGGTCGTTGGTCAGGCTTCGTGATATGGGTTATATGCTTTCTGACTTCGGACACTCTAGCCTTCTTACTAGTTTCGACTTTATCCCGGACAGACCGGACTATTGCATGCCGGTGGCCGCTCCCTATACAACCTTCACCCCAGTCATTCCCCCGAGGGAGGAGTGGAGAAGAGGAATTATCTGGGGCATGGGACCGGTTAACTTGTTCACGGATGGGTCGAAGTTGGACGGAAAGGTTGGCGGGGGGGTCTTTTGTCAAGAGCTAAATGTAAGCCGCAAGTTTAAGTTGGCTGATCACTGCAGTGTATTCCAAGCGGAAGTTGCTGCGATTAAGGATGCGGTGGATGAAATGCTAACCAGCGCTACTACGGTTAGGGAATTTAACATCTACTCTGATAGCCAAGCGGCTATAAAGGCCTTGAGCTCAACTACAGTGCGATCGAGGGTGGTCTGGGAGTGCCTGACCACACTTGCGATTGCATCGAATTATTTTACAATTAAGATTATCTGGGTCCCGGGCCATAGTGATATTCCGGGTAACTGTCAAGCGGATCTCTTAGCCCGAATCGGTACAACTGAACCGGATGAAGATGGCTGTAGGGATTTCGGGATTCCGCTAGCCACCTGTGGATTGCTCTTCCATAGCTGGGCCTCGAGTCAGCTCAGCAAACGTTGGGCGGACACTACGTCTTGTAGGATATCAAGATCTTTCTGGCCGAAAGTGGATGGCAGGAGGTCTGCTGAAATAATTGGGTTCACTAAGGCTCACCTATCAATGGTCATTGGGGTTTTGACAGGGCACTGTCCCATGGGTATCCATGCGGTACGTCTCAATATATTGGAAACTCCATCCTGCTGCAGCTGTATGGAGGATGATGAGGTGGAATCACCAAATCACTTTATGCTTGACTGCCCAGCTTTTGCCAGAACTAGGCGAAAGTATTTTGGTCGTGACTCACTTGGATCTCCCGAGGAGCTATCCAAGGTTGAGATCGGGATCATTCGGAACTTTATCGTTGCTACCCAACGATTCTCTAAGTAGTTATATCTACGTCACCATTAGTTTAGTTTATTATATGTGGTATCACAACGGACCGTCATGTTGTCCAAGTGAGCTTCCTCTCATCAGGGAAGCTACCACCCAACCTAACCTAACCTAACCTAAGAGTCTCAATATCAGTCCACATGTCAAATTTCAACATTCTAGGGGTATTATTTACTAAATTATCAGGTTTTTTGTGTTTTCCAAAATTTTATATATATAAAAAGTGGACGTGGTTATCATCCGATTTCACTCATTTTCAATACCTATATCTATTCTGGGTCCAGATAAGCTAGTGTACCAAATTTGGTGAAGATATCTCAATATTTACCCAAGTTATCGTGCTAACGGACGGACGGACGGACATGGCTCAATCAAATTTTTTTCGATACTGCTGATTTTGATATAGGAAGTCTATATCTATCTCGATTCCTTTATACCTGTACAACCAACCGTTATCGAATCAAAGTTAATATACTCCGTGTGCAAAGCACGCTGAGTATAAAAATAAGCCGCATGCGTTGGAAATATTTTAATACGAAATGTCAGCCTAGAAAAGGAAGTTTTTAATAAGTTTTTCGAGCTTCCGAAAATTGCTTTGGTGGAAGAAACATGGATCGAAGTATACAAAGCCAGGGAGTATAGCCTTCTTAAATGTTCGTACGTTTGCTCAGAATATGTTGACAAAACATATACGTTTGTCAATTGATTGCCCAAAGGAGGTCTTGTAAACCAACACTGCAATTTCTAAAGAGTTTAGCATACTTAAAAGCAATTTTTATGAAATTGAATGGAGATAAATTGACTACAAGTCCACATGTTTTATTTATTGTATAATTCAAGCGCACCTCTTGATGAGGGAATTGTTAAACCCTTTTTATGGAGAACAAAGCCCTGTAGCTCTGCATGTTAGCCACTAGTTATGATAGTTCTATTGCCATTGTACCAGGTGTCACCTTGAGGCACGCCCCGCCTATATACATTCTGTACCCTTTCAGCATTGACATGGATGTGGCGTCCCCAAACGTAACAAAATAACACCTACCACTCACTGCAGACTTTGGAGGTACACTTTTTCTCAACATGCCTTGAGAAATATCCACTGTAGAGGCATGATAATAGGGCCATGATAGAACAGCAGGATTCTTCGTGTAGTTTTTTCTGTCTAGGGGTTAAGTTGCCATAAAGATACGAGTCTTTAACCAAGGTATGAGTCACTATCCACTATTTTTCAATATAATTGCATATTTTACTGTATTATCAATCGATATGTATGCACATAAATCGAGCTAAAGATTATTATTATTGTATCAGATGATCATTGGTTTTCATCCTGAAGGAAATTTCCATCCCAAAAAACCACAATTTCGCCTTAAACAGTAACGGTATGGCAACGCTTCTAGCAAAACAACAAAGATTATGAAACTTCAAAAATCCCCAAATGCGTTAAAAATTTTAGAGTGAAACTACATTCTTTTTTATACCATGCCCACACTCAATAACAAGAATTTAAATCGTTCTAACCAGTAGGCATACCAAATCTTGCAAATTTTAATTCCTATATTAATTATTATTTTTTTAATTAAAATTTTTTATCGAACTAATCAATAATTGATGAAATCTTCACAAATAGATGGTGCCAGCGGTGGAGTCATACAAATGGATGGCATTGCGCTACCTTGGAAACAAAAATATTGGCAATTATACATTACGTACTGTGCTTCGACGATTGATGTGTGGGCACGTCTCTTTGGCAAGGAATATAGCGAACGCTTCGATAATGTAATGAATGATATCGATTTGTACATGGCAACACAAAAGACAAGACCAATAGCACTCACCAATAAAAACATCTATTTGGTGTGCATCAACGAATGTTGGCATCGAGTACGTGTGGAGGAATTGGACAAACCGAATGCCACGGCACATTGTTTCTTCATTGACTATGGTGATAGCGATTGGGTGGCCGTAAATAAGTTGTATATATGTGATGCGCAATTTTTACGTTTGCCGGCGCAAGCAGTGCCATTGTCATTATTCGGTTTAGAAGATTTTGCTGGTAATCCTAATGCGCGACGTCACTTGGATACGATGTTGTCAAGCAAATCGGTTGTTGGTGAAATTTTAACTAAAGAAAGTGATTTCTACAATACAGAATCAAGCGCTTGTGGTAAAATGCAAGTTGTGCTGTATGACACCTCCACAGAGGAGGATGTGAATTTGAATCCATTGTTATTAAGCAAAATTTGTGATGATACACCACCACCAGAGATTAAACATAAAGGTGCTACGAATGTGCTGGTATCACATGTGAGCGATGAAGGTGATTTATATTTGCAGATACTCAATAGTGATTTCAAATATGTGCAGGTTAGTAGTGTTTTGGAAATATAAAAGCCATTAATTTTTTGTGCGCAACTTTTAAATTTACATGTTTTAGAAATTAATTCAACAACTCATTGAAGCCAAATTCAAACAAGATCAACACAAAATTACCGCTACTGATTTGAAACGCTCGAATCTCTTTTTGATTTGTGATAATACAGATAGCGACCATACACAATGGTATCGTGGCGCGCTTACAGACTTAGCGAGCTATCGTCCAGAGGATGAAGAATTCGATATTTTATATGTAGACTATGGCATAACGCGACACACGCATATTTCGAACATTTTCCGCTTGGAATCTTTAAGCACTGCGTTAAGTAAATTTCCCAGGCAAGCCATTCGTGCGCGGCTACACAATATACCGCCAGTAAATAAAAGCATTGTGGGGCGCATGCGCGCTCTGTTACCGCCCAATTGCGCAGCTTTTGTAAGTTAATACTTCAAATGCACTTAAATGCCTGTTTATTAATTTTCTTTTTAAAGGTAAAAATGAATAAGCCAGACAAAATCCCTTATGTAACGGTTTATCGTCGTCATGAGAGCACTGGTATGTTGTGTAATATAAATGAAGATATTCGTATGGAAGCCGAATTGGAATGGTAAATGGACATGATATTTATTTTTATATTTCATTTTCATTTGATATATACGTATATATTAATTTTTTATACTTAGCTGAGCAGAGCTCACAGAGTATATTTGTTTTGTTCGCATAACGGCAATCCGTAATGGCATAAACTAATCGAGATAGATACAGACTTCTATATATCAAAATGATCTGCGCGAAAAAAGAAATCCATTTAGCCATGTCCGTCCGTCCGTCTGTCCGTAAACACGATAACTTGAGTACATTTTGAGTTATCTTGATGAAATTTGATATGTAGGTTCCTGGGCACTCATCTCAGATCGCTATTTAAAATGAACGAAATCGGACTATAACCATGCCCACTTTTTCGATATCGAAAATTTCGAAAAACCGAAAAAGTGCGATATTTCATTACCAAAGACGGATAAAGCGATGAAAGTTGGTAGGTGGGTTGACCTTATGACGCAGAATAGATAATTAGTCAAATTTTGAACAATGGGCGTGGCACCGCCCACTTTTAAAAGAAGGTAATGTAAAAGTTTTGCAAGCTGTAATTTGGCAGTAGTTGGAGATATCATGATGAAATTTGGCAGGAACGTTACTCCTATTACTATATGTGTGCTAAATAAAAATTAGCAAAAACGGATGACGAACACGCCCACTTAAAAAAAATTTTTTTTTAAGTCAAATTTTAACAAAAAATTTAATATCTTTACAGTATAAGTAAATTATGTCAACATTCAACTCCAATAATGATATGGTGCAATACAAAAATAAAAGAAAAGTTCATAATGGGCGTGGCTCAGCCCTTTTTCATTTAATTTGTCTAGAATACTTTTAATGCCATAAGTCGAACAAAAATTTACCAATCCTTGTGAATTTTGGTAGGGGCATAGATTCTATGACGATAACTCTTTTCTGTGAAAATGGGCGAAATCGGTTGACGCCCAGTTTTTATACACAGTTTACCGTCTGTCCTTCCGCTCGACCGTTAACACGATAACTTGAGCAAAAATTGATATATCTTTACTAAACTTAGTTTACGTACTTATCTGAACTCACTTTATCTTGGTATTAAAAATGGGTGAAATCCGACTATGACCACGCCCACTTTTTCGATATCGAAAATTTCGAACAATTAAAAAAATGCCATAATTGTATACCAAATACGAAAAAAGGGATGGAAAATGGTGATTGGATTGGTTTTTTGACGCAAAATATATCTTTAGAAAAAAATGTGTAACATAGCTGTGATGAAAAAGTTCTGCAGGGCGAAATCAAAAGCCTTTGGAATCATGGCAGGAATACTGTTCGTGGTATTATATATATAAATAAACAGATGATGTTCTGGAACCCCTGGTCCACATTTAGGTCGATAGCTCGAAAACGCCTTCACATATACAACTGAGGGCCACTCCCTTTTAAAAATACCTTTAATTTGATACCCATATTGTACAAACACATTCGAGAGTCACCCCTGGTCCACCTTTATGGCGATATCCCGAAATGGCGTCCACCTATAGAACTATGGCCCACTCCCTTTTAAAATACTCTTTCATAACTTCCATTGGATGCCCATGTCAAACAAACAAATTCCAGGGTTACCGTAGGTTCATTTTCCTACATGGTGATTTTCCCTTATTTTGTCTCCAAAGCTCTCAGCTGAGTATATAATGTTCGGTTACACCCGAACTTAAACTTCCTTACTTGTTTTAATTGAAATTCGAAATAATTATAAAATCTATTTTTTATTTCAGTTCTACTGCTTCGAATGGTGACGATGATGATGTACCAAGCAATGGTAAGAAATATGGTCTTACTAATAATAGCAGTAACAGCAGTTTGAATTTGCCCACAACCAAACAAACGTTTGTAGAAATGACGCGTGGTTTAACCATCACTACTTCAGTGCCAAATTCACCACAAAAAGTTGCTGAAATGCCAAAATTGCAGAACTATGATGCGATACCTCATGATCCAAATGACTTTTTGGAAGTCCGCGTTACTATGGTGTCAAATCCTTCCAATTTTGCGGTATGTTTTATAAAAAAAGTAGTTTGCAGAATTCGATTATTCAGAATAGTATTTAAAAAAAAAATACGTAAGCAATGTAGTTCGGTTGAAACTGAATGTAAAATACGCGGCTGTGCTGGTGTTTTGCTAATAAGTTATCTCTTAAGAATAGTGTAATCATAATTTTAAAGCAGCTAAGAGATGACAACTTGTTATGTTGTTGTTGCGATAGATTCTTCCCGAAGGTTTTGGGGAGTGTTATCGATGTTGATGGTCTTTGCCACGCACCAGTAAGGTACAAGCCTCTTGCGAAATTCGTCGAGCTCCTTCTAAACAAGAGAATTATTATCTCTGAGCTGGGCAGCTCATCGTTAATAAGGTATACCAACATACCCATACTCTTCTACGCCGTCACCGTATGGTGGACGGCACTCGATATCGAAGCTAACAAGAGCAAAGTAACGAGAGTGCAGAGGATGGCGGCAATGCTTACCAGCGGCGCCCTTCCCTCCACTCCCACCAAAGCTCTTGAAACCATATTATTCCTTCTCCCAACTGATCTATATGGTAGATACTGTGCCTCCAGTAACGCGGCAAGGCTCGACGCTATCGAACCATGGAGGGACTGCAAGTTTGGTCACACCCGGATCCTGAAGCAAGTCCCCGAAATCTTCTTGAAATTGGACCATACAACATCGTCCCCTTGCTGGGACAACAAATTTTCCACAAGAATCCCAAAGAGGAATGAGTGGGCAAACGGCGTGGAGCCGGGATCACACGAAATCTCCGTTTTTACAGATGGCTCTAAACTAAACAACATAGTCGGCAGCGGAATATTCTCGGAGAAGCTCAATCTAAGCGAGAGCTTTCGTTTACCCGATCACTGCAGTGTTTTTCACGCTGAACTCATAGCTATCTGGAAAGCAGCCCTCTATCTTGCTAACCTGCAGGTGACCAATTCTATTTCAATTTTCCCTGACAGCCTAGCTGCCATAAAATCCCTGCAATGCAGTAACACCTCGTCACTAGTGGCATTGAAGTGCAGAGAAACCCTCAACAAACTAGCTGAAAATTGCAACCTAAGCATAATATGGATTGCAGGCCACTGTGACATCTCAGGAAACTGCACCGCGGATGAGCTAGCTAGGGAAGGCACCAACCTGCAAACAATAACCTCCGCTGGTTGGGCCAGCCCTCCTCTAAACACTTGCAAATACTACCTGTGATCTCTTTTCACGGATCAGGCAAACGCCAGATGGGCCAAGGAGCCTACATGTAGTATATCCAAGCAAATCTGGCCTAAGCTGGATGAAAAGAGATCGCGATCGGTGATATTGTTAAACCGTATCTCTATAAGCCCACTAGTGGGCCTTCTTACACTCACGGTGCCTATATGGGCCTGCAGACAAATGACTTCTGTCGCAGCTGTAGGGCGAGGAGGAGATAGAAAGCGTTGAGCACTATCTGTGCAACTGTCCCGCACTGTCAAAAACCAGGTATCATTGCCTCCACAGACACTCTTTTGGGTGCCTTGCGGAGCTTGAATCTCTAAACTCAAACGGCATCTTGCGTTTCATTAGGCAAACGCTCTGGTTTAGCCTCACTGGGGTCTAAACTTTCTTCATCTTCGAAAGTAGGTTAACAGGAAATAGGGCCCCCCGCGTGGTAGCACAACGGCCTACGTGAGTCTCCGCTCGGACAGCGGAGGCAGCCACTTTAATCTAACCTAACCTAAGGTACAAGCCTGACATCTCGGGAACGATTTAATATGACCACATTATACCTTCTAGGCCGCCCCCACCACCTAGTTCCATAATGAGCTTGAGATCTTCAGAGCCTCGCCTCGATACGCATTGAGATACAGATCTAAGCGCTCCATACACCTCTTTGTGAACGTGAACGTGGAGGTGTGGTGAGTTCTGAAATCTCCGCTTTTTGAACGTTCACGCCCTGCTGTCAATTGAATTCATCCCCAACAAAGTCTAGGAGGAATCAACTCTAAGTCTGCCGTGGTAAATACGAAAATTTTATTTTCACATGCGGCCGCGTTCCATTTGAGTGCAGCTTGTAAAATATGTTTATTCACTGTTTTAAACTACTTTAAAACGTGTGGGAGGGACACAACAGATTAAATGGGGTTACACTGAAATGACAGTCCTTGGTCGGGAAAAATCCAGAGTCGCTCCGGTATATAGAACCGACTGCCTTGGAAAGCGGAACCGACTGCCTTGGGAAGCGAGAACCGACTGCCTTGGGAAGCGCGTCCCCACATGACACCAACCATCTCTTCAACTGTATTGTGGAACCGACGCCTCCAACACCCCTGTCGTTGTGGTCCACCCCTGTTGAAATAGCAAGTTTCCTTGGGCTCCTGTTAGAAGATATTGATAACAATTTATGATCGGGATCACACCTATTGGATGGGGCGAAGCACTGCTACAACAACAACTTTAAAACGTAGCATTTCGAAAGATATTTCAATTCTATATCATTTGATGTGTCAATTGTAGGAAAAGCGGAGTAATGAAGATATTGGACAAAAGAATATAACTCACGTTTCGTAAAGAGGTGTATTCGAATTAATATCCGTCATAAAATTTTTGTGAATAAAAATTTTTTACAAAAATTGGGCTTCAAAAATTTTGGAAGGCCAACACGTATTTTTTCCTTTAAAAAAACACCAACACAATTCTTCGTTTTTGTTTGCTATTTTCTTAACATAATTTACATGCTTTTAAATAAAGCTTGGGTAGTGATAGCAGATGTAGGAGGTGCGGGTTGATGAGGAAACGATCGAGCACGTTTTGTGAGCCCCAGCGAGTTACGGGGTTAGAATATACCCGCGTTAGGTATGCCTGTCGTAAGAGGCGACTAAAATACCAGATTCAAGAGCTGTGTAGCGCAACCCCTCAGGTTGCCAGCGCAATATATAGCTTCACCAAATCCAATTGTAAACCTCACCTATCCGCAGCGAATCCTGTTTCACTAACAGACGAGGCTCTGGCGACCCCAAGCTCCTCATGGAACTTGGGGGTGGGCGGGAGGTATGGCCTGAAGGTTTAATGTGGCCATATAAAACGTTCCCGAGATGGTCGGGCTAGCACCTTAATGGTGCTGTGTTACCGGAGCGTTCCGGATCTGTATCCGGCAAAGGACCATCACGTCGATAACACTCCCCAAAGCCTTCGGGAAGTAATCTTAGCGCTAAAAAAACAACAACAACGAGCACGTTTTGTGCTCGCGACCTCTAGAAACACTAAGTTGGAAAAGTTCTAGAAAGCTGTCATTTGCCTAGAGTACGGAGTTATTTTTTTGACATAGGTCCTGGTTTTTGATAGGGGTTTTTAGTTTGTTGTTAAAACAAACTTTTGGTTACACTTTGAACTCATTCAGTCTATATGAGGTCCTCACGGATCGGCCAGTTTAATCTAACATAACCTACATAATTTATCAATTGAAATCATTTTTTTTAGATACAACCATATAAAGACTATCCTCGCCTTCGTGAACTTATGAAGGAGTTACAGGAATATTGTGAAAATAATGATGAATTTATACCGGCTGATATGGTGGATATCGGACAAGCCTATGCGGCCAAAAATGCTGATGGTTTCTATCATCGGTAAGTAAGCGAAAGAAAACTACAAATTATTTAAATATATATTTTTGTACTCATATTCCCACTCTTTTACACACTCAGCGTTGTTGTTGTAGACACTTATAATGGTGATATGATACATGTTTGTTTCTGTGATTTCGGTGATATAGCTGTTTTACGCAGTGATCAATTAAAAATATTACCAGCCAAATATCGTCAATTGCCAAAAATGTCGATACAAGCTAAATTGCATGGTAAGTAATGCGTGAGCATAAATTAATTATTTAATATTTTTATTAATATGTAGTTTTTAATTTAGAATAGGTGGCAAACCTAAATTGCAACCCTACTAAAAATGTCCCTATTGTAATGCGGAGTGAAATACCTTTCGTTTGATACCCATATCGGCATATCTCATGCAATTTTTTTTAATTTCGAATAGGTGGCAACCCTAAATGGAAACCCTACTCAAAAATGTCCCTATTGTAAGGCGGAGTGAAATACCTTTCGGTTGATACCCATGTCGGCATATCTCATGCAATTTTTTTTATTTCGAATAGGTGGCAACCTTGTGAAACATTCTGAGTGGCAACACGTAGGCAGAAAGTCTTAGAAGGTGATACATTACCTCTGTGCCAAATTTCATTTAAATCGGTTGAGCCGTTCCCGAGATCGTCCGGCTATACAAACATACAAATATACGAATAAACAAATATATACATATACAAATATACAATGGCAATCCTACTCAAAAATGTCCCTATTGTAATGCGGAGTGAAATACCTTTCGTTTGATACCCATATCGGCGTATCCAATGCAATTTTTTTTAACTTCGAATAGGTGGCAACATTCTGAGTGGCAACACCTATGTAGAAAGTCTTAGAAGGTGATACATTATCTCTGTGCCAAATATTTAAATCGGTTGAGCTGTTCCCGAGATCGTTCGGCTATACAAACATACAAATATACGAATACACAAGAATTGCTTAAATTTTAAGATTAATATGTAGTTTTTTTTTTTTAATTTTGAAAGGCATTATTGCGGCGCATTGTGATTGGAGTTTGGAAGATTGTTTACGCTTCCGTCAACTTACAGTTGGACAAAAATTTGTAGCATCTATAAAACGTATTACATATGATAAGTTAGATACTTCATGCAGTACACCAATACTCGATTTGGAATTGATTGATGTCACTACTGATGAAGATGTTTATATACATGAAATATTATTGCAAGAAGAGCGCGCGATTAAAGAAGTAGATATTGATGCTGCTAAAAGCAAATAAATGTAAGAAAGGCGGTGTTCTCTCTTCATCGACTATTATTTTTTTCTAGACTTAAGAATTAGATTAGTAAGTGACTAAGTATATTTTTATTTTTTTTTTTTTTGATTTCGAAGATTTCGATTAATAAAGACTTACTGAAAACTAAACAATTAACAATTATTTTAAGAATATGTGCGAGTAATGAAAGTATATATGAGTAGCGCTTTCGCTACAAAAAAAAAAAAACGAAGGTGGTAATTAAAAAACTTTTTTTTACTAATCATAATAAATTTGATTTCTCAGCAAATGGTAATGTTATCGTTATTTTATAACATCGTCATTAATCGTTATAAATAGTTGCATCCATATGCTGAGTTTAAAGAGAATCGAAAAAACACATTTCTTTTTTTTTAATTTTTAATTTCAAAATTCGTTTAAGCGCGTAAATCACATTCCGTGCATTAATTTTCATACACCAAATGCTTTGTATTTCCACTCATTTCTTGTTAAGTTTAGTTTGTAAGCTTTTGATTTTTTAATTTTTAAGCGTTGAATTCTAAAAACGAAATTTTGTTTATTTTTATTTGTTTTAATATAACTTCAATTATTAAACGAAAATGAAATTCTTCGGCATATATGCGTGATTTTTGTAAGCATATGAAGATATATACATATTTTATTTTGTTCATTAATAAACTTTTTTTTCTGATTATTATATATATATAACAAAGTTATTTAGAAGTATAGTTTATTATTTGTTATTTTATCTAATACACTTGTAACTAATAAATAAACTAAATAAATTATAAAAGTGAAACATGTAAAAATAAACGCAAACGAAATATAAGGGAGTTCAGAATTGTGTGCAAATGTTCTAACATCATTGCATTGCAAACTAACGTAGCATATTTTTTACAGTACACCAACAAAATACACTGCTATGAATTTGCTATGCCATTGCAAAAACGCAACATCAAAAAATATAAAAAAAATATTTACTTTTTTCAATATTGAATAGCAAGTCATCAACTGTCAAAACGAAACAAAAAGTGCAAATTAAAAATTTATTAATGAAAAAAGTTACTCATGTTCCGTTGCTTATATTTGCTACATGAAATACACAAAATTCTGAACTCCCTTTATAAGGCAGCGCAGAGTTTTGTGCATTGGATATTGGCAACGTTGCAATAGCAAATATAAACTACGGACCGTGAGTAACTTTTTTCATTAATAAATTTTTAATTTGCACTTTTTGTTTCGTTTTG
This sequence comes from Eurosta solidaginis, assembly GCF_040869045.1. Classification (NCBI taxonomy): domain Eukaryota; kingdom Metazoa; phylum Arthropoda; class Insecta; order Diptera; family Tephritidae; genus Eurosta; species Eurosta solidaginis. Next base: position 33,431,794 of record NC_090321.1, read on the forward strand.
ACAGTTGATGATTTGCTATTCAATATTGAAAAAATTAAGTTTTTTTTTTTTTGATGCGTTTTTGCAATGGCATAGCAAATTCATATCAGTGTATTTTGTTGGCCGTGAACAACCTTTTCCATTTTTAAATTTTTCTTTGCAAATTATGTTTTGAATTTACAGTTGCTGATTTGCAGTTCAGTGTTCAAAAAATAAACTATAATGGAGTTCAGATTTTTGTGTATTTGATGTTGGAAACTTTGCTATAGCAAACGAATCGTGAACATTTTTTTTTTAATTTTAAATTTTTCTTTGCTTTTTTTTTTTGTTTCGACAGTTGTTGATTTGCTATTCAATATTGAAAATATAAACTACGATTTTTGATGTTGCTTATTTTTCATGACGTAGCAAATGCATATTTACATATGTATTGTAAAAAATATGCCACACTAGTTTGCAATGCAATGGTGCTGGACTATTTGTACAAAATCCTGAACTCCCTTAATCAATTTATATACCCAACCGATATTCAGAGGTATCATGGAATCCAATAGTTGGCGGAATTAGAGTTGTAGGCCAATAAGTAATTTAATACGTTTATCAAACCAAAATTTTTTGAATTTATGGCATAAATATTTATTAGACAGCCATTTTTGACACCACTGATTACACCGCACCACAGAAAAAAATAACAAGAGCTAACTTTTGAATTCTGACAACGGATTCGTGTTCAGCGACCAAAAATCCATAAGAATTGACATGTCTCCTCCGTTGTACATCCCACTTTTTTTCTGTGGGGCTGTGTTATCAGCGTAATGAGCTACCCAAAAACTACTACATTGCTACTATCAAATGAAACTTTTTTTTTAAATTAATCGATTATTTATGTATTCAACCGGAGAATATGAAATACTAGCAAAAAAAAGCAGTTCTTCACAATAAAAACTTTCGAAAAAACAAAACGAAAAATAAGTAAAACTAAACTATTTTACCATTTAAATAAAAAAAAAACACTTCCCAAAAAACATTTTTGTCAATTCTCAGTTTGAGATACATTTGAGAATATGTCCATTTCTCACATTTCAAACGTTAGTTTTCAAATGCATTTCAAACAACCGTTGATAGCATTCTCAAGCTAAAAAGCGCATTTTTAATATGGATTTTTTTTATTTTCAAATTGAGAATTTTTGGATTCTCAACTCTTTCTCAAACGAGAATAAAGCGGAACGAAATGGAATCCACTGTTGTGCCACTTTCGGTAAGCATATTTATTATTTGCCTCACTTCACTTTTAACTCGTTTAGATTTATGCATAATGTAGTAGAATATCACTTAATATTATTAAAATGTATAGATACTTCCTTATTGTTTCACTTTATGTCCAACTTCACCCAATAAAATCGCTTGCTTACATTTCCAGCTAAAGTATGCAAATTAGAGATCGACGAATTATCGTCGACACTATCGATAGCATTGATGTAAAGTAAGCATGTTGTACTATGTTTTATTTTATTTTTGGATTTCATAAACACTTATTATGTACTTTAAAATTTAGACACATTGGCGCAAAAAGTATTCACATCACGAAAATATTCCATTATGTCGATACCAGAATGGAACAAAATGCAAGTTTATCTCAAACCATTCTCAAGTTGAAGACAACGTTTGCGAAAAAGTTGAGAGAATATTTAGCTTCAAATAATTAATAATGCTGAATATCAAACTGAGTATTGATGTTTTCTCAAACATTTAAGAAAAAAAATTTTTCAAGTATGTCTCAAACTATTCTCAAGTTGAAGATCGGCGTTTGAGAAAAAGTCGAGAAAATATTTTGTTTCAAATGATAATGTTGAATATCAAACTTAGAATCAATGTTTTTCTCAAACATTTGAGACTTTTGTTTTCAGTGTTTGTTTGGTTACTATTCAAAAAGATGAAAACCTACTTATACTTGCATAAATATATTTATTATAGAACATTACTGAGCAATTGATTTATGTTGACTGAGCATTCTGATTTGAACCTGTTTTCAGAAACTAAATTCAAATGAGAATGTGGAATTCAAGTATTTGTTTGAACTATCGCAAAATGAAATATACTACATAGAGTTGTGGAATCAATTGGAACTGTTTCCAAAATATATGCTGCATCCATGAACTCAGATTGGCTCATTTTACAAGTCTAATTCGAACATGGCACCAGCAATTCAAGAATACATTTAAATAATTTTACTTAAAACGAAGTGAAATTGAAAAATTTTTGACCGTTTTCTCATTTCAGCATACGAATTTATTAAAAAATTTTCTCATTTTCTTTAAATTTTTTTTTCGTTTTGTGAAATTTTTTTTACCCATCTATCAATAAATTTTCGCTAATGTATATAAAAATATATATATATATTTTTTTTTTTTTGAAGACAAATAGGGGTTTCAAATTTTCAATGTTCATTCAACATAAGACAAGGCTTCAAAATAAAAATAAAAATTATATAAAAAAAAATAAAATTATTAACTAAACAAACCAGTAACTACATATGTATGAAAATATGTATGTAGTACATACCCATATATAGTATCGTTGTATCTAACCCAAAAACAATATGCACACCTAAGTAGTAGAGCTCTTGCATACAATCGATTATGTGGTAATTCGACAAGTGAACTTGAAAATCGAATGAAAAAATTAGAATAATCGCATTTGTTTGCTAGGCACCTATGAACGAGTAGTTCATCAATGACTTACGCTTACTTTCTAAAATAATAACTCCCGCTATTGGGTTATCCCACTGATTGATTGGTCAAACAAGAACTCTACTATGTACATACCTATTCTATACATGTAATAAAATGAAAATAAATGTGTAAAATACAAATTTTCTGGTTTTTCTTCGCTCATTTTAGCAGAATCGGGTTGCCCTGTCCTTGGTAGTTTATCATAAGAAGACAGTTTGCTTTTCAACTCTTGTTTCAATAATGTTTGACGAGCCGATTGGTGTAGAATATAAATCATCCATATAATGTGTGTGTTCGTGTAGGATGGAGACGGTGTTTGTCCACTAATTTCTGAATTCGATACACTGTATGCTATGCTGAGTATTGGACCAAAACAACTTTTTTGAAGAATTTGATCTATAAGCAAAAAAGCAATTTCCACGCTTTTCAAAGTTAGCTTCCAAGTTCGAAAGTTGACTAATTCTAATATATTTTATTTATTTTGTTCAAAAATGTAAAAATTTGGCGTGGGCTCACTTCTTTTCTTTTTAGAATTGTATAACTTTTTATACTCAGCTGAGCAGATCTCACAGAGTATATTAATTTTGTTCGCATGACGGCACCCCGTAACGGCATAAACTAATCGAGATAAATATATATCAATGTGATCTGGGCGAAAAAAGAAATTCATTTAGCCATGTCCGTCTGTCCATCCGTCCGCCCGTAAACCAGATAACTTGAGTAACTTTTGAGGTATCTTAATGAAATTTGGTATGTAAGTTCCTGGGCACTCATCTCAGATCAATATTTAAAATGAATGAAATCGGACTATAACCACGCCCACTTTTTCAATATCGAAAATTTCGAAAAACCGAAAAAGTGCGATAATTTATTACCAAAGACGGATAAAGCGATGAAACTTGTTAGGTGGGTTGATCTTATGACGCAGAATTCAAAATTAATAAAATTTTGTACAATGGGCGTAGCACCGCCCACTTTTAAAAGAAGGTAATGTAAAAATTATTGCAAGCTGTAATTTGTCATTCGTTGAAGATATCATAATGAAATTTGGCAGGAACGTTACTCCTATTACTATATGTGTGCTAAATAAAAATTAGAAAAAACGGATGACGAACACGCCCACTTAAAAAAATTTTTTTTTAAGTCAAATTTTAACAAAAAATTTAATATATTTACAGTATATAAATAAATTATGTCAACATTCAAATCCAGTAATGATATGGTGCAACAAAATACAAAAATAAAAGAAAATTTCAAAATGGGCGTGGCTCCGCCCTTTTTCATTTAATTTGTCTAGAATACTTTTAATGCCATAAGTCGGACAAAAATTTACCAATCCTTGTGAAATTTGGTAAGGGCATAGCTTCTATGCCGGTAACTGTTTTCTGTGAAAATGGGCGAAACTGGGCGAAGTCACGCCCAGTTTTTATACACAGTCGACAGTCTGTCCATTCTCTCGATATATCCTTACTAAACTTAATTCACGTACTTATCTGAACTCACTTTATCTATCCATAATTCTATACAAAATACGAAAAAAGGGATGAAACATGGTGACTGGATTGGTTTTTGACGCAAAATATAACTTTGGAAACAACTTTGTAAAATGTGTGACACCTACCATATTAAGTATATGTAATAGGGGAAACGATCCCACTTTCATCACGAGGAACCGCGAAGAGGTCCTTGACATAACCCTGGTCACAGACTATTTCAGTGATCTGATTGTTTCATGGAGAGTTCTAAAGGAGCACTCCTTTTCTGACCATAGATATATAAGCTTAAGATAATAGGTAAAAACCTATCTGAAGAGGCCCAGAAAGCGAGGAGGAGCTAGAAGTGTTTGTAAACAATTTCAGTCAAAAATTCAGGAATGCTTTAGATAGGGCTTACCCGACTAAAAAGGCTTGGGAAACTCACAAACCACCATGGTGGTCGTCCGATTTTGATAAGCTTAGGAAGTCATGTAGGGCGGCCTTTAATAAATCAAAGCATGATGGACATGAATCCTCATGGGCTGCTTATAAAGCGAAAATAAATATATATAAAAAAGCAATCCGAAATGGAAAGCGATCCTCCTGGCAGGATTTCTGCGGCAGGATTGAATCCACATCCGTGGCTACCCGGTTAAGGAAGGTGCTATTGAAATCTCCAACTCAGCTAAGTTACGTCCAAAAAAGCCGGATGGGCACTGGACGGACTCCAGCGCTGAAACCATAAACTTGCTAATGGATACGCACTTCTCAGCAAGTGCGGGCGTGTTTTCAAGCTGATAAGCGAAATCACAGATGATAAAAGGATAGATTGGGCTTTACAGACCTTCAAGCCCTATAAATCGCCGGGCCGGATGGAATTTTTCCGACTCAGCTACAGTATACTGCCGAGTTTATGAGGCCCCGGATTAAAGGGATGTTTATAGGTTGTCTTAGGCTCAATTACGTACCAGTATCGTGGAGGGAAGTGAACGTGGTCTTTATCCCCAAGGCAGAGAAACCCTCCCACTCTAAACCAAATGATTATAGGCCAATAAGCTTATCTTCTTTTCTGCTTAAAGCACTCGAAAGACTCCTAGAGGACTACATCAGGAGGAGGATTGAGCCGTCGCTTCTTTCGCAAGCTCAGCATGCCTATACTAAGAGCAGGTCAACTGACACGGCCTTGCACTCACTGGTATCCGTTATCGAAAGGTAACTAGACCCCAAGGAATACACATTGATGGCATTTCTAGATATAGCGGGTGCCTTCAACAACGTTCTCCCGGAGGCCATCACCTCGGCGATTACCGATCTGGGGGTGGACGCGGGCCTGGTGGAGTTTATATAAAACCTGCTTACGCGTAGGCAGATTAAAACTGAGCTAGGTGGATGCGTGACCCGAAGACCGGTCGGCAGAGGCACACCGCAGGGAGGTGTTTTCTCTCCGCTACTTTGGGTGGTTACCGTCAACCAACTACTACGCCTCATGGAATCAGAAGGTTACCAAGTGATCGCGTATGCAGATGACATCTGCGTCACCACGCGGGGGAAATTTCCGCAAACTCTTTGCAACCTAATGGAAGGGGCACTATCCAAAATTTCGCACTCGGCCACAGCCACAGGTTTGGAAGTCAACCCGGAAAAAACCGAGCTTGTCCTCTTGACGAGGAGGTACAAAGTACCAAATCTAACACCGCCAAGAATTGGGGGTACGTTTTTAGCGTTTGGCGATCAAATCAAGTATTTGTGTTCTGGATAGGAAGCTATTATGGAGTTACCATATAGGTGAGCGATGCAAGAAGGCAGCAGCAGCGCTGTTCACCTGCAACAGGGCAATTGATACCTCTTGGGATTCTCCCCTAAGGTGACCTACTGGATTTATACAGCTATTGTGCGCCCGATTCTTCTTTATGGTGCCTTGGTCTGGTGGCCTGCACTAGCTAAAACTACCTATCTTAAAACGCTTCAAAATGTGCAACGGAGCTCGGAGCTCTGCATCACCGGAGCTCTCGGCTCCACTCCATCTGAAGCACTCAACACAATGCTATACCTTCCACCTCTTGACCTGGTGGCGAAGGAAAAAGCGGTCATCGCCGCTCTACGCATAAGGGAAACAGGTCTCTGGTCAAATAGATCCAGTGGACACGCAACAATCCTGGGCACGAACGCCCCAGTCCCAATACCGGTGCGCACTGACTACTGCACGCCAAAGAACGTCTTCGTTAAAAACTGTAGTATAAATATACCATCGAGACAGGACTGGAACACCAGACAACATACGATACCGGGTGCCATCAACATATTCACGGATGGTTCTAAGCTTGACGGGAAGGTGGGAACAGGCCTCTTTTCGCCGGATCCGGGTCTAGAGGTTTCTTTGCCTACCAGATCACTGTAGTGTTTACCAAGCGGAAATGCTGGCAACACACAGGGCTGTGAACCATCTCGGGTCTATGCCTAAGGATGGTAAACGGGTGTTTTTTTTTTCAGACAGCCAGGCCGCATAATAGGCCCTGATCTCATTCTTCGACAACGCAAAGTCGGTCACTGAATGCCGCAGATCTTTTAACGAGATGGCTCAGCACTTCAGTATCAGCTTTATATAGGTATCTGGGCACAGGGATATTGAAGGCAATTGCAGAGCAGACGAGCTGTCCAGAAGAGGCACTACCGACCATATCCTTCCGGGAAATGATTCGGTAGGTATACCCATGGCCACTTTCACGCTTCGTGTGAACACAAGCACTATAAGAATTGCAAATGGACTATGGTCAGCCATATCATCGTGTGAGACATACAGGCAAACCTGGCCCTCATATGACAAGGGGCGCACAGAAACGCTTCTGATTTTAAACAAATCAGTTCTATCGTCCCTGATAAGGGTTCTAACAGGGCATTGCTCAATAGCCACACATGGTGCTAGAATGGGGTAACGACCTTCGACTATTGTCGCAGCTGCAGATGTACAGAAGAGGAAGAGAGTGTCCAGCACCTTCTCTGTCATTGTCCAGCGCTTAATAGGCGTAGGTTGACCATCCTTGGTAAACCTTCTCTTCATGACCTCGCTGAGGTCTCTAGCTATGAAGTAAAGGCTCTAGCAAAATTTATAATTTCCACGAGCTGGCTAGACCCGCTTTAGGCAGGGCAGGGGTCCTCTTTGAGACCGTATAGGGTATTAAAATGGGCCCATTGTTGGCCTAAGTAGTGAGCTGTTACCATAGTGTCCAGCTCAGCCCTTGCAACCCAACCTAACCTAACTATATTAAGTGGAAGAAAATGAAAAAGTTCTGCAGGGCGATATCAAAAGCCCATGGAATCATGGCAGGAATACTGTTTGTGGTATTACATATATAAATAAATTAGCGGTACCCGACAGATGATATTCTGGTCCACATTTTGGTCGATATCTCGAAAACGCCCTTACATATACAACTCAGGGCCACTCCCTTTTAAACCCCTCATTAATACTTTTAGTTGGATACCCATATCGTACAAACACATTCCAGAGTCACCCATGGTCCACCTTTATGGCGGTATCTCGAAAATGCGTCCACCTATAGAACTAAGGCCCTATCCCTTTTAAAGTACTTATTAATACCTTTCATTTGATACCCATATCGTACAAACTAGAGGTTTATGCCGATCACTTTATCGGCGGCGGCGGCGTAGGCTCTATTATATACCGGCGGCGGCGGTGTGGGCGGCGCGCCGGCGTACGCCGGTGTTCTTTTTTTAAAAAGCTTAATTTTTCTATTTAAAAAATTATATTAGGAAAGGTTTTCTTTGTATGTATTTAAGGAAATCAACGTTTTGGCCATTTCTGAAAGATTCGGGGTTTGTGCCTCAAAATCTCACAGATCGTTCAAATATTTTCAGGAGTAGCTCCTTGTGGAGGGATTGTCCCTCGTTCACTTACTCCAGAGAGGCTTCGAACCTTACCCCGGTTTTTGAAATTGGCACTGCTTCGTCTACTGAACAGAAATAGAGATACATAAAATGGTCACACTTTTGTCTGTATATCTCCTGCAAAGCGTACTTTCACCTGGGGTTAACTCCTAATAATCGTGGTGAACACAGTTTCTTTAGATCATTTGTAACTCTTTGGCGTTTACGCAAAAAGGCGACTTACGGTTGCTATTAATGGTCTATTAATACTCATGACTCGTGGCACAGGGTGTTTTTTCGGCTGTTTTTAAGAGCTACAATTCCCGATGTGCGAAAAGTAGCAATCCCGACCATCAGTCGCTACCACACCTCCTGAACCTCACACCATATGCCAGCAAAGAAGCTATACGACGGCGACTTCGAACTCATATGTACCTTCGTCGACGTCACTTTCCTAGAAGCTCTATGTGTAGCTCCAGAGACTTTCTAACGGATGTTTTTGTCGCGCTATGCTGCCGAGCTACACCAGAGAAACACCTTGAAACGTTAGGGAGTGACTATTCGGCCAAGGATGCCGCCCTCGAAATCATAAGCAGTCTAAGTGGATGTCATTGCGTAAATCATGGGTGAAAATCGTATAATCCTCGGCGGATTTACATAACTAAAATTTTACAAGGACCCTGGATACAATTTTTAAAATGTATACCAAAGTTTGCAGACGTTTGTGTTCACAACATTGGTTTCAATAGTCTTCGTTAAATCAAAACGATATTTTGGAATTAAAGTCGACCGATTTTAAGTTTAAAGATGTTAACTCCGGCCTTATGATATAAGAGCTCATTCTGGATGACCGCGTAGCTTCAGTCTAGTTCGACTGTCCACTACGTTAGGGTAATAGCACACACGGTCTTTTGCTTCACCGCTTTGAGTTTTCTTCCGAAGGACAAAGCCTCACCTGGTAAATATATGTGCCTACGTATTCACATTTGTAAAAGGAGTCATAACGCGTAGGTTATATTTAAACTTGGTTGATAGACTATAATCAATGTGATTCACTCCAAGGGACTAGTTTTGGATAGGGCCGCCAACTTTAGGAAATACCAACCCGGGAGACTTGGGCGTTGAAGGATGAAGTGTGAAAATCAAAATTTACATTCCAGACCCTATTGTATAGTTTCGCAAAAAACAACAGATGTTTGAATTTAAGCCCAAGTGATTTTTCAAACCCTTCTCATACGTAAATATATCCTCAACTTACGTATGAGGTAAGAATCGGGATTAAGGATAAAGGATTTTGCATCACTGATTTCGCTTATTCTTTCAGCCAATCGAAATATAATTTTTTTTTTTTTAATCCGCACCTGTTGTTGGGTAATTTGCTTTTTTTTTAACAATTTGAGGACAATTTGAAAACATGTTCGACTTGGGTCATTTTATTTGATTTCATTATTCATTAGGGGGACTCATGAAAGCATAAGGTGTAAAATTATATCCATTTACACACGCTGTTATATGAACGCACCTAGTAATACTCTTGATAAACTTAATTGTTTATCAGATGTATTATTGCCAAACAAAAATTTTTAAATTATTATACAAATTAAAAAATGCCAAGATTAAGTGAAAAATCAAAACTAAAACGTCTTTACTAAGATATTCTTGTAAATAACTTGCTAATGTTGGAGATTTCTGATGAAAATGCGTGCTGTAATGTCTGCAAGGTTGCATTCCTTTGGGTTTACCGCGTTTACACAATGAAATGTGCGCGTAAATTTATACAAATTGTGTAAATGATTTTTCATACAAAATTTGACAGTTCGTTTACGCACTAGATAAATTTATACGTTTACACACTTTATAAGGCATTTATACGGTTACATGATTCCCCCTATTATTAATTTTTTGAAATATGCAAAGTGAGCATATAAATTTATTATATAACTTTTCTTTTAGTGTTTTGTTTTAATAACTTCTTGGTGAATTGGGCGATGCAAAGTCCGTGTTAAGCTGACATCGAAAGCACTTGTTTTTTTTAAATAACTTTTGAACAGTTAGAAAGAGTTAAATTTCGCAATTAGTTTCTTATAAGTGGCAGTGATGCGCATCCGTTGATACCACTTTCGACAATATCCGACCAATTTTCGACATGAACAATAAATGGCCCAAAACAGTATTAAGCGAGTAGAAAATACGATAACACGCCGGTCGCCGCCGCCGCCGCCCCGATATTTTTGACATTCGGCGGCGGCGTTTATCGGGGTTACCCTAGGTTCATTTTCCTAAATGGTGATTTTCCCTTATTTTGTCTCCAAAGCTCTCAGCTGAGTATGTAATGTTCGGTTACACGCGAACTTAGCCTTCCTTACTTGTTTTCTCTTTAACTTTATACAGCAGGGCTCAGCAGCTTATAGTCCAAAGAAAATGAATGTATACTGAATGTGTATGGGTAAAGTTACGGGCGTCATCTACCTTCGATGCAAAGCTTTGTAGTACCGAATCTCATCATAGTACTAATGGAGATGTCCCCTTATAAGCCTAGAAAGCGATGTTTCATCAAGCAGTTATCTGCAAGTATCTCCGGCTTTATAAGTGCTTATTCAGCGTTTAAGTTCGCTATTTCACATTGAGGTTTTTCGCATTGAGATTCAGGTGCCATAGGAGGATAATCCTTGACAGTTTTGAATATACAGTTTTGACATGGCTGTAACCTTCTCGAACGATTGTCACATAAATCTGACGTTTGCGATTTCTTTATATTTATCGCGCCCTCAAGTGCTATAAGCAAGGCAAGGAAAATGGGATTGCGAATGTCTTGAGCCACAAACTACTATCCACAGTCACACTTACGGCTCTCGAATGGCTGATACGGCAGCTTAATGCTATTGATATGGATGTATAATTATTGTGTTATCTCATTCGTCCACGTCGTAAAAAAGGCAACAGAAGACTTTTTCGGTGGAAGACACGTGAGGTGAAAATACTGAAAAGATCAAGGATATGTTTATTTGGAGCTTAGCTCGTCTATGGAGGAACAAACAGCCAATATTGCTCAGTCATATTCATGGAAAATTATGGTAACTTCTTCTGGTGGGAAAGATAGTTACGATATGTGTAAACTAAACAAATGTGGCTGAAGAATAACATCCCGTTGCAATGAGGCGAAAATACTCCCCATAAGTGAGAGAAATGAAATGCTAACCAAACTGTTCCTGTTGAATACCCAGAAACCTGGGCATCCCAACAGACATCTGATTGATGAGCCAGTACTGCCCCGGATGCTTAAGGAGTCATCTCCGTAAGCATTATGAGGAAATACGGCACCTGAGAACACAGCGGTATGAAGAGAAAAAACTCAAGCAGGTCCTCAGTGAACTCCACAAACAGGCGTCGGACCTCTATGCCAGGAATTTCCCGGTGAATCCTATACTAAAAGAACAATACCCTAAACGTGCAGAAGAGGATCGCACACTCCCTAGGGAAACGCGAGTCACTCTAGCTCACTTCGATCTGGAGACTGTAACAGGTTAAACTCTTACCTATCCACAATCAACACCGACATACAAAATGTATGCCCTGCTTGCAATGTGTTCCCACATGACACCAACCATTCCTTCAATTGTAATGTGAAACCAACGCCTCTAAGACCCCTCTCATTATGGTCCACCCCTGTTAAAACTGCATGTTTCCTTGGACTTCCGTTAGAGGATACTGATGACAATTTGTGATCGGTTACACCTATTGGATGGGGCGAAGCATTGCTGCAACAACAACCCCGTTGCAAGAACTATTTAACTCCTGTTTTAGGGGTTTTGCTCCTGAACTGCACAAGTGCATGCCTATTACTAAGATTTGCTATCCAGCACTTTAGACTTGGGAGAATGGGTGATCCATGTATGTCTTGGAGTAGCGACAGGGTCAAACGCCTTTGTCCGGCCACGAGCGCTGTCCAGTGGTAGGGTTTTTGTTGAGCCCGTTGTTTATCGATGTTCTTAAGACTTTGTCGTTTAGCATGGTGGTGATTTTAAGCATTTTGCGGAAGCTGTGCTGATTATTTGCTTACCGAAAAACAATTCCAAGTATATCCACTAATAGCATACTGGTGAGATGTTACTGCCTTTGATAGACTGAATGAGTCCGTAGTGTTACCAGAAGTTTGTTTTAACTACCAAACTGAAAACCCCTATCAAAAACCAGGACCTATGTTATAAAATAACTCCGTCCTTTTGGCTATACTAGAAGCTTCCTAGTCCAGCTGACTTGCAGCTGCCGTTCGGTGTTGGCATAAGAGATGGAGGTTCCGTCCCTCCAATTAAAAATATTATCAGAGGTAAATCTCGCCAAGTATTTATTTATTGGTTTTTATGGCTTTGAAGGCCTTGGCCTTTCTGGTGGCTACCACCAACTCAGCCGGGTTAATGCTTATGAGCGTACATTGTTTTTATGTTCATGCGCCTGTCCGAAGGATGCAAATTCACGACTAAATGCGCTCGCGTCTTTCTAAGACCTAAAAACCATAACGCCTTTTCTGCGTTTGTTCGCTTTAAAGCGACAAAGCGTTCCGGCCTCAATAATTGATTGGGTCATCATTATGTTTTGCTGGTTGACTAATGCTTTCTCGTACCAGCTCTGATGTTGCATTCCAGAGGATGTTCTACCCTTTTCCAGGGGCGGAAACGGTTATTCCTTTTATAATAGAATTCCTTGCAAAACTATTAATTTTGGACTTTTAATATATTTGGATTAAGATAAAAATTATTTTCGGATTTTTATTACCTGAGTCCGATAGAACTAGTTAAACTCGGACTTTTAAAAATAAAAGTCCGGAAATAAAAGTTAAATCCGGACTTTTATTTTTTAAGGCCAAAATACGATGGGGATATTGTTGGGAGTATATTCCGTTTTAATAATGTATTATACGGAATATTTAAAAAATGCATATCTACGTCCGAAACCACTGCTATATCCTCATCAGCTTGGAGCACTAAAAAATTGAAACGCCTGAAAAATCAGAAGACGCGTTCATTCAAACGTTACAAACTTTCTGGATCAATCTGACTATGCCGCCTACTCAATTTTTCGTCACAAATATAACACATTGAACAGAATTTGTTATAGGAACTATATCAGTAGGATAAAAAGTCAAATTTTTGTAAATCCTAAGTCGTTTTACAGCTTTGTTAATTCAAAAAGGAAGATAAAAGGGTTTCCTTCTACAATGAAGCTAAATGATCAGATTTCCAACGATAGCTTCGAAATTGCTAACATGTTTGCGGATTTCTTCGAATCTAATTATTCAAACACCTATGATTACCCGCCATCGAATTATCCTTTCAGATTGCCTCCTCTGGATTCCCATGCAGTCCCATATATATGTACTGATGATGTTTTAACTCATCTGGAAAATCTAAAAATTTCTTACTCTGGTGGTCCGGATCAAATTCCGTCGGTAGTGCTGAAATCTTGTGCTCGATACTTGTATCAACCTCTAGCCTGTTTGTTTAATGCGTCCCTGAAGCAAGGGATATTCCCCAAGAAGTGAAAAGAATCATTCATTATACCACTGCATAAAAATGGAAGCAGAACGTGTGTTATAAATTATAGAGGAATAGCCAAACTCAACACTATTCCTAAGCTATTTGAATTGATTATCACAAAACAGATTGCTTTTAGAGTATCTTCATTAATGAACTTTTCACAACATGGCTTTGCAAGGGTAAATCAACGGTGTCCATCTTGCTCGAGTTTACAACCTTTGTATCCAACAGTTTTAAGACTAATTGTGAATTTGATGTTATTTATACTGATTTTAGTAAGGCATTTGATAAAGTATCTCATTCTATACTTTTATTCAAACTTGATCGGTTAGGATTTCCTCCTTTGCTTCTATCTTGGGTTTCTTCCTATATGAAGGAAAGAAAACAAACAGTTATATTTAATAATTGTTGGTCTCGGTTCATAAACGTAACTTCTGGTGTCCCTCAAGGCAGCCATCTTGGTCCGGTTTTGTTCCTGTTGTTCATTAATGGCCTTCCTAGTGTTTTGAAGAGCTGCAAGCCGTTGATGTACGCTGATGATGTCAAACTTATAATGCCTATCCGCTCACCCGTGGATAGGGCATGTCTTCAGGCTGATCTGAATAGTCTTGGTGACTGGTGTAATGTAAACGCCATGTCACTAAACCTAACTAAATGTAAGTTCATGTGTTTTACAAGGAAGTCCTTCCAATCACATGATTATGTTATTGGCGACTATGTAATCAAGCAAGTCACTAATTTTATTGATTTAGGCGTTACAATGGACCCAAAACTCGATTTTAAACTTCATATTGAATCTTGCGTGAATAGCGCTAAAGGTACTTTGGCTTTCGTTAAACGTTGGTTAAAGAATTTAATGACCCATACGTTACAAAAACTCTTTTTATATCATTGGTCAGACCTACTTTGCAATATGCTTCAATAATTTAGAATCCCCGTTATCAGGTTCATTCTGACAAGCTGGAATCGGTCCAGAAACAATTTTTTAAAACACTTACCATGGGATTCTTCTAAAAATCTTCCCCCCTATTGCAGCCGGTTAAAACTAATACAGCTGCCCACATTGCAGAGCCGCAGGGAGATGCTTGGAGTCTTATTTATTGTTTAATTAATAAGAGGGCAATAAATAGTCCATGTTTGCTTGGCGAAATTAAGTTTAACGTTCCTATTAGGCCATCTAGACATTTTCAATCAATTTTTGTAGCTACATGCAGGTCGAATTATGAAATGCACGAACCACTTCACTGTTTATGTCGTGATTTTAATAAACACTGTAAAAATTTAGACGTCTGCTACTCGTTTCTTGGTATTAAAAAATACCTTTTAACTACATTAAATTTGTAATTCGAAATGAAGCAAAGAACCTAAACCGTAATATACTGTTCAACCCTCTGTTTCAAATTTGAAATACCAGTTACTTGAAACTTGTTTGCAAAATTGCGTTGTGATCATTATTTTTATATGTACATATGTAATGAAATTCTGTATAAATTCTATTCTGTATATATTTTATCTACTATTAATTTGCTTTATTGTCAAATTCATAAACTATTATTTACTAGCTCCTTCATGAGTACATTTTAACACATTTACAACATTTTATCTTTTGCTTACTTCTAAGTCTTTAATTGAAATTGTCAAGCGTTTGGTCAATACTGTTTAAATATTACTTTAAAATTGATGACTGCCTATGTTGTTTATATCGTGTATTACATCTGGAATTAAGTGTCGGTATATTTGGTCTGTATAATTGTTTAAATTGTAGACTGATGAATAAATAAATACTTAAATAAAAATTGGTTTTTGGTTTTTCGCCATATCCCTAACCTAAAAATATTTGAGTTGGTGAACTTACAAACTTTTTGTATATTTTATTTATTGTTTTGGATACGTTTTGACTAAGAGGCTTATTTTTTGTGGATTATGTTTGTAACTTTTTGCGTTTTCTTCATTTTTGTGAAATTTTCAAAATTTTTAGGTTAAGGCATCATTAATCGATCACATTGGAGATGGATATGTACATGGGTATGGTTACGACTATGGCATTACGGTTAAGAAAGTTTAGTCCTTAAATCAGCCGCTAATGTGAACTGCATTACCGACTCTGTTTAACATCACGTTACCGTTACGTTACTGCTGGCTGACATTTGATGCTCGCCTGATGCTCGCCTGTTTTTGACTTTTCCAGACAGTTTGACAAACGCGATAATTACAATCCATCTTGTGTTGTGCATTTTCTCAGTGAACTTTTTGTTGGATGTGGAGATATTTTTTAATTAAATAAAAAAGAAAAACGATATAAAAAATAAAACAAATTCAATTACGTGACTAGTGTGTTGTTGCACATCGAAAAATAAAAAGAATAAATTGTAAAAATTAAATGCTATTAAACAATTTAGTGAGCTGAAAATAGCGACGCAACAAACGCCAGTTATGGCGTCCACCAGCAAATAAGCGGAAATATTGAAAAAATCATAATTGTGATATTTTTGTGCAAAAAAATAATAGAAAATATCAGTGTATTAGTATCGACTGGAAATTGTATACATTTAATTAAAGTAAAATTAAGAAAAATATATATATTAACACACAATTTCTGCAAAAAAAACGAACAGTTATTTGTTTATTGGGCCGATAAGCGCAAGAATTCGCTGTTGGCATTGGCAGCGACGTCGACTCGAATTGCTCTGGTCAAAGAGGATAAATAAATAAGAGGAGTCAGCTCGCCAACATTGGCAGAATCACTCGCTGCAAAATTTAACAAATGTACCAGCCTGACTGGGTCGCGCTTTACCTTTGTTCTTCTCTTTCGTAAAATCGCCGCACACTACTTTTTTCGCCGGAGCAAATGAGAATTTTTTTGGTTTGAGTTATTTTTTGTTTTATGTCGAGTTTTCGTGAAGTAGAGACTCAGCCATTTGAGTTTTTGTAAACTTGAGAAAATTTGATAATTTCTTTTATATACGCTTTATCGAAAGCAAATGCAACTTTTAATTCGAAATGTATGTTCACTTCATCAATATTTGATATATGGCCCAGTTGGAAACACATTTACTAATTTTCCCTTGATAAAACTAGTTTTGCTGCCTTCGTATCCACCACCTTGAAATTGGTGAATTTGTGCGGCGCACCAAAACAAGAAATGTCAAAAAGAAATCAGCGAACAACCAATTCGGAGCTATTGAAGTAAATAGTGGGGAAAATTTTAGAATAGCACCCCCCGAGTTCGGGGTAAAACTTCGTATCAAATGAAAGAGGGAGTTCTCCCGATCACAAATATATATATTTTAAAGTGCGCAAACTTATAATTTAAAAGTTATTTGTTGTTAAAGTTTGCAAATTTAGCAAATTTCTATAGCACTTTAAATTACAATTTACATATCTTTCAAAACATTAATCCACATACATATCTATATAAATTGGCAACGATAAGTTTAAATTGCATTTTTGTATATTTCACATTTCATTTTTGCATTGTCTTTACTTATTATAAATGTTTTTATTAAATCAATCGCGCTTTTGTACCAACATGCACATATATCATGATTCAATCACAAGAGGTTTGCTCGACAGACACATTTTTTGACAATTGCAGCCATTTTGCTCCCAAATCCAATTGACACCCGTTACCTGTGTTGTTTCTTTGCGAATTTTCGAAAAATGTTAGTAGTAGAAATAGGAAGCAATCAGTTTACAAATACCCGACAAGTTCTTAACTGCATAATTCCTTAGAATATTTATTTTAATTTTATGATGAATTTATTAACTATGCCATCATCTATTAGTGTGGATGAACATAGGTTTTATGAAAAGTACGGACACCAAGGAATCGTGCACTTTCTTAAACCTATGAACATACGAAACCTAAACCAATTCAAAATTCATCGTTCAACGTCAAAACCTCGACTATTAAATCGATTCACGTAAAAATGTCATTAGTAAATAATGGAAATGCCATAACGAAATGTACTCCTTGGGCATGTTAACTTATTCAGGTAAAAGTCTAGAACAGGAGGCTACTGCTAATACGCGTCCAAAAATGGTGACCTCGACAACAATAATCCCAAGGCGGAAAAGAAAAATTGTATCTCTGTCCGGAGATATGTGCAGTTGAAAGTTGCCAATTTTCATGTGTTTGTTGTAATGTTTTTGTGCACTGAAAAATATTTTGTGTACAAAGGGATTTTGCACGCATTAAATTTTGATCCGACCTCATTTGTGGACCGGCCAGAGTAATTTTTTATAAGCTCGGCTGAAGGCCGTCAATGAAACCCGGGGTAATTTTCGGTTTTTCGTCAATATCTTTTGAACGAGCTAGAATATTTGTTTCCGCCCTCGAATTATTGTTATCGAGGTCAATACGCGTCTTTTGACACTTCTCTTGATATTTTTGGGCGCGTATTAAAAGTCGACCTTCTGTTCTATTAATTCCGTATGTTCGGAACATTCGTCTCCATTTAAGAATTTGCAGAATCGGTTTATATTTGGAATATTATGTATATTCGGACCTCGTGAGGTAGTATCAAATGAACACATTCCGAATATTCTAAATTAACGGTTTATACGCAACGCTTCCATGAATAATTAACGGAAAAGAGCTTTCCGAAATTTCAGAATAAAAAGTTGAATACTCCCTGTGTAGCGGCAGGACCGCACAAAAGCTTAACTCTTCTGTCAAAGTCAAAGTAGGAATATAAAGTTCTAAGACAATAAGCCATTTTCTTTTATTTTTGTTTTTGTAAGTTCATTGCGGCTGCTGAGTATCGTATCACCCCATGTCGGCTGCCTCTCAAAATATTTTTCAAAAATTTCCCAAATCTGGATTTGTCACAAAACCGCCCTATATTAGAGTTAAATTGAAGAACGCTTCACCTCAGAATGCTTTTCATTAACTCCCTCTTATGACAAAATGCATTGAACTTATGCTCATGTAGGGAGTTTTGGAAACAAATTTTGAGATAATGCATTTTTGAATAAAATTCTAACGTACGGCTTTCTTCAAACAATTTCTGAAAGAATGACCAAACCAACATAACTTTATCAATTCACGAAATATTTAGTAGAAAATGAATTATTTCCCCAAAAACTTTTGGCATTTACAAATTTATTATCACTACTAAGATACTACCAAAGATACTTGTCTACTACAATTTCGCTGAAGGGGATTGAATTACTCCCCTTTTTCCTTATTTCGAAAAAGCAACCCGTCCAGATTTTTCAATTTGAGAGTGTCAAAGATCTGTCATCATTGAAGAACAAACCTCTAGTAATTGAATCATGCACATATATATAAACGAAAAAAAAACCAATATAAATATTACCTTACCACCGTTCAGTTAATAAAGAAAAAGTAAAATATATAAAATAATACGACAAACGAAGAAGGAAAAACAACATCGAATTTGGCTGTGCCAAGGAGAATCATGTTTGTAAAGAGCATGTACAGCACAAAGTGCATTTGTATATTTTGTTATTGAAAGTAATTTAATATATAAGCAAATAAAAATTTATAAATAAATAATCATATCAACAATCAAGTGATATTATTTATTTTTCTAATTGTTGTAATGCATTATGTTGAATTTCCATATTGTCATCTTCCTCTCCTACAGACAATTCATGTTACCGTCTTACTCATTTGCATACAATCTGATAAAAATTTATTCATATCGAATTTCCTCATTTCCATATTGTCTTGTCATCTTCCTCATCTGCATACAATTTTATTTTTCCCTCTTCCTCCCTAACGCACCGGCACTCTTATTTTTGAAATCATATGGTATATGGATGGTTAAGTGCCTTATGCGGCAGTTACCCACCGACGTGTGCCGTACGTAAGGACGTTTGTCGTATGAAGCACGTTTGACCGAGCTCTCAAGCCCGTAGGAATCAATGTGTGCGTCTGTGTACGTGTACATAACATATTTGCGTGTGTATTGTTTACAGATAAGCACTGTTGCCATTGACCATTTTGCATGCATGCTTATGGAAACATCAACTTTTTCCAATTTAATTTTTGATATTGTAAAAGGCCGGAATAAATATTAAATAAGTATAAATAGATTACGTATTTATAATCTGCACTTTTACATAATTATTTCGAATTATTTTCACAATTTTTCAAACTTTAATTAGGTGTTTTTGCATAAAAGTGCAAACGGTCAAAAATTAGCGCACAAAAGTTTACAAGGCAACTCTGTCTAGTGAGAGAGCGATCAGCTGACACGTTCTTACGCAAAAAATCAAAATTGTTTTGATTTCTACGTTCCGGGCTACGTACGTACGGGCGTTGCACGTCGGTGAGTTTACGTTTACATTGCACACTCATAAGATAGGTCGTGTCAGCTGATATGTTATTGGTACGTACGTTCGTGAGTAACCACGGCTTTATGCTGCGCGCACAACTTTTATTAACTCTGAGTTCGACTACTGCGTCGACTCCATGATTTATTTATTTTTGTATTTTGTCTGCTTTGGTGGTTGAAAATCAATAAAAAAGTTTCTTTTTACAAGCTACAGAGGAAGGCAGAAAATTTTAAAAAGAGCCCGATTCACATTTTACTTAAGCGGGAGTCATTGGTGCCGTATGTCGTATCGCTGTATCCGTATCCCTAACGTAATCAGCTGTTTATCGTTACGACGGTAAACCAAAAACCAATTGGTTGGCTACGATACGGTTACGACCTTAGCGGCACCAATAATCGATTGCATTGATTCTCATAAGGTTGGTCGAATCAGCTGTTATAAGGTTACCGATACGGTTACCAATAAAGCACCAATGTCTCCAGCTTTAGAAATTAACGTTAGTTATATATATCTCCTACACATTCACTCACCATCACTTAATTGATACTCATGCTTATAACTGCCTGTTAGGCTATGAACTGGCATAAGCTATTGTAGCATAGCCGTATAGTCAAGTGAATTGTTGTAGGATTTCGTAGGTTCGAAGCCCGCTCCAAGTTAATACTTCTTTATTTTTTTTTCTGAAATTATAAAAATGCTGATATTGCGGCAAAATAGCAAAATTTTGCCGATAAGCGCGTTTTCTTACAATGCAATATTATCAAAGCAAAACTTTTTAAAAGAATAACGTGCTAAAACCATTTGACAAAATCTAAAGCTAACCAAATTCGAACAATTATTGAATGAA
The DNA here is from genome assembly GCF_040869045.1 of Eurosta solidaginis. Classification (NCBI taxonomy): domain Eukaryota; kingdom Metazoa; phylum Arthropoda; class Insecta; order Diptera; family Tephritidae; genus Eurosta; species Eurosta solidaginis. The sequence goes on from NC_090321.1 coordinate 33,452,552, forward strand.
AGCTGGCATGGTAATAGGCGACCATATAAAATAGCGAATGTCGCTTAAATATGCAAGCATTTTTCCTAACTTCCATTCCCGCGTTCGCCTCATCCACAAGCACAAAAGTCAATCCAGAGACAAAATCTTAAATTTTGATTTTGTGTCGATTCTTATTACCAACACATTCAAACATTTCGTCCGGCCTCGTACATATAGGCCAAAACTAACACAACCTTAGATTTTGGCGAGGAAATCTTACATTCCCGCCTACGTCTCATCCACAAAATCACAAACATAAGAGGAAGAACAAAAAATCGAAGTCAGACAAAATTTTTATTTCTACTTGATTCCGCTTACTAACACATTCAAAGTTTCTGTCTGGCCTCGTACATATAGGCCAAAACGACTACAACCTAAGAGAAAAACTTCCATTCCCGCCTACTACACCTTGTCCAAAAGCAAACTTATAGAATTAATTTGTTCAAACACATTGTATTGTCTTCAAAGTGTAAGAAGAAGAAGAATCATTGGACAAGAAACATTTTTATATTACCAGGCACTCATAAAAGTTAGCGCGTGTGTGAAATGTATGGAAATATTCTTTTGGCTTTCGTACGCACATATGCCATTCCTTTTACGCATGAGGCTATACCATACAAAACTTCATATTTCCATTTCTGTTCTGATATTTCGAAGTTTCGAATGAGCAGAAAAAATCTTCTTTTTCTTCACCACCTTCACCTGACCCACAAACAAAATAGCAAAAGCGAAATAATTTTGAGGTCGTTTGCACTTGTAAGCGCAATGTATTTGAAATTATGCATGGTCAGTTGATAAGGTCAGAATAATGTAATCAAAGATTTTAAACGCAAAATAGTGAAAAAGGGGAAAAATTGCCAAAAATCGGCGGAATTTTTTATGAACTTGACACTTGCACTTTGTTAGGGTAGAATTAAAAGGGCTATAAAACTGTAGACTTGAAATATTATTTCAAATTACAGAAAAAAATCCACACTTAATAAAATAATTAACAAAACTTTAGTTTTTCATAAATTTATATTTTTATTTATATCTTTATTTTATTTTCATATGTTTAAATAAAAAATATTTTAAACAAGCCTGAAACGAAAAAAAGGAACAAATTATTGAAAAACCTAAAACGAAAAGAGAAAATTAAATAAAAAGCCTGAAACGAAAAAAAGGAACAAATTATTGAAAAACCTAAAACGAAAAGAGAAAATTAAATAAAAAACAATTAGAAACGGTATGTAATAATAATTATTTAATAACCTGAGAGGAAAACAAGAATAATTAATAAAAAAGCTAAAGAGAAACAAAAAGAATTATTAAAAATCTGAAAAGAAAAAAAGGAAAAATTTATTAAAAATATTTAATCACTTTAATGAAAATTGGTATAACTAGACACGATTTACGAATTTAACATACCTTTGGGTTTAACGGATTTAAAATTAATTTGCATCGGAATTACGAAATTGCCACCATATAGCGACAATTTCTCTCACAACTTAACCTTTTCAAGTTAAATGTTATTTCACCTGTATTTGAAAACATTTATTATACTCACAGTCCCTTTTATATTGAATCATTAAAAATCGACCACATTATCAAATCTAAACTGTAAGCATGTTTTAGTGACGATTTAAGAATACTTATAATTTTCTATTAATTTACGCGTTTATTTAGGTACCTTTCATTGCTTAATATTTAAATATGTGCTTTTGGCTTTCATTGAGTATTTAAAATTTTACCAACGCAATAAGAACAATATAAAGGTTGAAAATTTGCATTGATATTTTTGATTACCGTGCAAAAAAATTATAATTACAATGTGCTAAACTGTATAAATTGTACCGGTTGGTAAATTAACACGGCCAAATTATAAGGGATTGTGAGTAGCCAAATTATTGAGCAATTTTTGTAATTTTGAGTAAAATATTAAATAAGCTGGTTTAATCAATAAGAATATTAAAAATACAGGCTTTAATGTTTTTAAATACTAGGCTCTGATGCTTAAAACCGTTAGGCTGGAGACAGGCTGCAAGCGATAAGCGTTGCTTCACGCCTACCCAAGCTTATAGCAAGCACTGTGCCCTCAGCCTAGATAAAAATATATTCGGTAGCAAACAACCGCTACCTGGAGGAATCTATAAAATAAATATAAAAACTTCATAAAACAAAGATGTAAATTCCAATTTTATTTAAATTATATTACCGGTTTCCTCGTTAAACCATAGCCCTGAACAGAAGTCGCTAGGAATGTAGGGTTCTGGCCAAACTTGTCAATCCTCTTTACTTTTCTGCAGCGTTTAATTTTTGTAGTTTTTCGATCGCGCGTCGTCGTCGTTCCTCCTGTTCGTCCGCTCGGGCCATCCACTTTGCATTTTTATATAAAAGGACGGTGACCATGAAATCCAACAATTGAATCCGGTGGTCTGCGCACTCCCCGGTGAACCATTCAGGGAACATTTCATCAGTCTTTGACTTTATGTAGTCGATGATTTGTTTTTTTACATAAAGTGTGTGTGCGCAGACCCGGAATTTTTCGAGGTACCACTTCATGTGCGCCGTACTTATTTCGAAGAACTGGTCCGACGGGTTCACAAGACGTAAGTCATCGTACGGCTTATAGTTCTTTGCAATTATAAGCGCTTCGGAACTATAAGCTGGATCGACACCAGACTTGCACATGAGTTGTGCACATTTTTCACATTGTATTCTCTTCATCACTTTGGTATAAATGGCATAACCAGTGTAGTACCTCTGGATCTGCTCTTCCGCAGTCCGTGCAGCAACTTCCTCCACTAGGGGTTGCTTTGTAATGTCCACATTTCTGACTTCTTCATCAGTTATTGGTACATTCGAAAAAACTGTTGCTCCCACGATGTCCTCTTCTGCCATTTGCCGTATTACTTCCTCTATGGTCGCGTCGATTGAATCCCTCACTCGCTGTGCAACCTCCTCCGGTGGGTTCGCTTCAGCTCCACACGCCGGCTTGTTGCGGCTGGATAATAAATTGTGGAGCTGGACCTCACCGAGGAAGTCCGAGCCGGCTCCACGCGCCGGCTCATTGTGGATGCATAATAAATTGTGTTGAGGGACCTCCTCCGGGAGGTCCAAGCCGGCTCCACGCACCGGCTGATTGTGGCTTAACGAATTGTTTTGCCGGACCTCCCCTTGGAAGTCCGAGCCGGCTCCACGCGCCGGCTCATTGCAATTTGATGAGTTGGGTTGCGGGACCTCCTCCGAGAGGTCTGAGGCTGCTCGCTGTGTTCGCACTTCCCTACGTCCATCGTTGGCTAGGTTGTTCACAATAAAATATTTTTTATATTTTAATTGCGCTGCTTCCCCTATGCATTGCCTCCGTAAGCGGTCGACCACATCCTGGAGGTCTGTTCCCGCTCCTTGCGGTGGGACCTCCTTGCGGAGGCCCTCTCCGGCAACTGTATGTACAATATACCGCTGTTTATATTGTAACAAAATTGCGTCACTTTGGCATTCCCTCCGTATGCGGTTGAGCTCCACCTGTAATTTTACGCATGCTCCTTTCGTGTGATCCTTTGTGCCCCTTGTTGCTTTTCCTCTGCAGTGAGTGTGGTCGTGTTCTGTCGAGCTGTACTGGTTCTGTCCTTGGACCTCCTGCGGGAGATCCGTGCCGGCGTTTGGTCTCTGTCCGCCGCCGATTATGTCCTGTTGTCGGGCCTCCCCTAGGAGGCCCTCGCCGGAAGTTGTCAAAATGTCATGCGTCGATCCATTGTGGCTGGATGCGTTGTGCTGCGGGACATCCTCCGGGAGGTCCGAGCCGGCTCCACGCGCCGGCTCATTGTGGCTTGACAAATTGTTTTGCCGGACCTCCCCTAGGAAGTCCGAGCCGGCTCCACGCGCCGGCTCATTGCAATTTGATGAGTTGGGTTGAGGGACCTCCTCCGGGAGGTCCGAGTCAGCTCCACGCGCCTGCTCATCGTGGCTCGTTGAGTTGTTCTCAGTAAATATTTGTTTGAGCAGGTCCGCTATGGTGTCATCGGTGCTGTATCCAAAGTTTGTGGTTTCATCTATTGGTTCACGGGCTTTTGTTGCGATATGTCTGTCCTGAGTCGGTAAGTCATCGTCTTCGTAATTTTTTGAATGTGGTTCGTCAACCGGCATTCTTGTATCCACGGCCGGTGTGACTTTCTCCACGCAACTGTTTGGATCGACACCTGGAGTCTGATTCCAATCTAGGAATATGTCGTCATCATCCTCACAGTTGGTGCCCTTAGCTTGGAAGTGATGTCTCAAGATACTCATTGAGACCAATCGGGCCACGATGTACTGCATTTCATTTGCAGTAGGATGCATATTAATGCCTTGGCTCGCTCGTACCTTGTAAAAAAAGTTTTCCAAGGCGTCCTGGTTCAGCTTGCCAAACATTACGAAGTCTAACTCTGGGTATCGCTCGAATAAATCCTCCGACAATGTTATCATCGATCTGATGGTCAATATAAACCCGTCCACACAATTTACACGGTTTTGGAATCTAACGGTCTCCAAATATTTGATATGTTCCAATAGACGATTTTTTTTCTCGTTAGATCCGCGCTTAATTGGCCTTTTCAACGGGTTTTTATCGTTTAAGTTTTTACTGTCAAGCTCATCGAACAAATCGTTCATCTGTTTTATAAAGATTTGCGTGGGCTTGACTGACTCTAAAACCTTTGTCTCATGTCCAAAAAGTTTTAGGTCTTCCATCATCTTTAGACCGGCGTAAACGGAATTGCTCAACAACTGAGTCGCTCTCGACACACTCATTTTCTCAAAATTGTTCGGGTGGAGGTGGGAATCTGTCAGTTTTGGGCAAATTTTATAATTGTCGTTCTTCTTGTCCATTTCGTACAGTTTTTCTACTACCACTAAGTTAGCAATGCCATCTCTTGTTTGCACATTGTAACCTGAAATAAAATTATTCCGCATATTTTTTATCAGGTGGCAGTAGTCGAACATGAAGTGAATTGTTTCTCCATTGTGAATCCTTGTTGTGTTGTTTGCGTTAATACCCAGTTTTTTGAACGCGTTTTGGTTCGTGGTGCCTTGGTCACATACAGCAACCTTTACGTTCAGTCCAATACTACATGCGACGTCGATGTTCCTCCATATCAGCTTGACTAGTTCGATTCCTTTGACTGCATTTTTCGCCACGTAGTAGGACAACACGTATTTCCAATTGCTGCAGATTCCCTTTACCATAAAAAAGAGGCACTTGTCTGCAATTCGATTCTCCCGACAGGCTTCTCCACTGTCTACAAAACCGTCAATTACATCAACCGTATTGTTGTATGTCAAGTCTTTTTTTATTGAAACCTCATCCCACATGATTGAGCATATGCGATGGGTAGGTGGCATTGATTTAATCATTGCTTCCAAGTTGCTGATTACGTTGTTATCAATGCCTGGACGGACATATCGAATTGGTCGCTCTCTTAATAGGGTACTGTCACTTGGTAAATGGAATCCCAAGTCATCCTTCATAAATTTGTAGGCTTTCGTAGACATGTAGCTTATGTTTTGCGCTACCGTTTTTTCTTCGGGCTTGTACCGAGTATCCTTCTTGCCAACTATCGTCCTGGCGAAGGTAATTGCTTCTTCGGTTGCTCCTGGTTGTGCTATGATGGATGTTTTCCTGAGGTTGTCCAGCTTCTTCTCCGTTAAATCCACCGCCTCCGTCAGCTTCTGGATTGTGTCCATCATGTTCTTTTCCCTTCGCATATAAATCCGCTCTCGCTTAGCGAAGGGCTCATGATCACATACAATCGCCGGGTCCGTGTTGGTTCCTTCCTCTCTGCAATGCACATCTGGATACTGTTTTTTAACATGGGGGTCTGTGTAAAATGGGACTTCCTCCAAAGCGATGTCAGTGGGCAGTGTTTTTGTGGCTGTCGTTGGTGCAACCTGCTGCACGAACGAGCAACCACTACCACTTGGCACTTCATCGTCAGTACCCCCAAAAATTGTTGGAACAGCCCCGTCCTTCAAACGTTTTCCTGTTCCTCCTTTTTGATCCGCTTCGAAATGGCGATCGCAAATATACAAATTTTTCTTTCCTAATTGAGAAATTGGCATATTACATGCCAGAACCCATACCCTCTGCGCTTCTTCTTCTTTTGGGAACTCATGTAAAATGGTTCCCTCCATCCAAGCGCACGTCGATACGCAGCATTTCCTCTTCTGCTTCAATATTTTCGCCATGTAATGCGATGGTCTTCCATCGTAACCTTCGAATTAATATTAAAATAATGAACAACTCAAAAAAATAATATATAAAAAAAATTTAAGTAAAAAAACTAAAAATAGAAATTCAGGGCTTAATGAAATAAAATTAAAATAATAAGAAAATTAAATATAACAAATAAAAACCATAAAAAGATATACTAAAAAAATAAATAACGTAGCATAAATTATAAAATAAAATCGGAAAAAAATATAAAAAAAATATGAAAATAGAGACATAGGAAATATAGTAAAATAAGAAAATATTTAAAAATAAAAGCCGGAGTTAAGCTCATGAATTCTTAAATATAAGTAAAAATAAAAACTTTAAGAAGAAACAAAAATAAAATAAATAAATAATATAGTAATAATAAAAAACTAATGGACAAAAAAAAAACAATAAAAAATGCATCTCAAGTGGCAAACGTGAGTAAAAAACGTATGACCTTGTAAAGTATTTACGTACCAAATTCTATCCAAATCGGTTGAATCGTTGCCAACATAATAGTTGATATACTAATATATAAATATACAAAATAATAAGTATACACAGTTTTAATATAAATATGAAAACGTAAATATTAACGTTATAATATACATACATATATCTATAAAATGTTCAAAGATAAATACATATATATAGCTTAAAGGTGAATTTAAACATTTGTAATAATGTATAGGCATATATTTTTTTGTTATAAGATACAAATTCAGAGCTGGGTAGTAATGGTTTCCTTAGCTATTCAATTCCTCCAGAGAAAAGGAATAGATTACATTTCAATTTCTAAAAAAAAAAAATAATACCAAAAGTAATTTTTTTGAGGCTCGACTACAAAAATTTTTTTTTTGTAATTGAAAACAAACACTTTGCTCAAACGTAATTTCTGCTCCAGTACTTTCGAAAGGAATGGAAAGAATTGGAGATTTTCCAATTACATAACAAGGAATGCCTCAATTGCAATTGCAAAAATAATTGAAAAATCTTTAGTTTAAAAAATTTTTTTGAGATTGAAGCGGTGATTTTATGAAGACATAGTAACTCCTTGGACCATAAGAAAATTTTTGTAAAACAGAATTACTGTCTTCTATGACTGGCAAATTCATTTCTCCTCGCCATATATCAGGACGGGTATGGTAAAATTGTATCATTTTAGGTTAGATTTGCTGTTGAGCGGTCGGCCAATTGCCTTTGTATGTCGTAAGCAACGTTACTTAATCTTTTCCCAAAGTGTTGCTGACCAGCGACTTGAGGATTTTGTTGCGGCCTTGTATTTTAGCTACAACTTCGATGGCATACGCCTTGAAGGTAATAGTGTCACCGAATGTTATACCTAAGATATTTGGATGACTGACAGCGCAACACCATCGACGTGAACATCCAATATTCCACGTCGTTAAACAGAGTGGACGTGGCTTTGAGCTTGTTTCGAATCCGCGATCTTACCTTTGTATATATGTATCTATTAATGCAGATCCCTTCCACTTGCACATACATATTTATCGAAATTTGGAAAGGCTCATTTCAAAATTGCGAGGTCTTCAATAGGGATATATTAATATAAAAAAAAGTTACGCCTTCGTCTTATGCTTACTTACTCCATATAAAACAAAAAACATTCATTTGGTATCAATTATAGTTGAACCATGGTATCAATGGTAAATATACTTTGCCAATTGACTCAAAACTAGTTATGATATGTTTCATGTTTGGTTTGGACTTCCACATATTTTGTAAACTTTCTCTAACATCTTCACAATCACTTACACTAACACTTACTAAAGACTTCTGAAAGGACATAACTCCACTCTTTCTGACGGTATATAAGTTTTGTTCATAGATTATGCAATTTCAAGGCGACTGACCTTGGCTTCTCTCTCTAATCAGCTATCTTGAACTCGCACTCTGAAACCCAATTTGCCTCTTTGTTAAACTAATTTTTCATTCAGAGGAAAAATTGTAGTTAAAACCATACAAATTAATTTTCCTGGAAAAGTTTGCAATGGCATTACTTTTTTTTAAATTATATTTTGTGTTGACTTTTCTATCGTTTAAAGTAATCACAATTCCAAAAAAATGTATTGTTTAATCATTAAAATTTGCCAAACTATTGGCGTTCCCACTCAGCATTTAGGTGATTCAATTTTGAATTTCCCTACATATCAATACAATTTGATTACTCTTTCTGACTAAATAATGAGTTATCATACAATTGAACAAAAGAAATAATCAAATATGAATACTTTCGATGATGAAAAACTTCGATCACTTTTTGGAATCATTTTTGAAGTCCTTTAATGACTAAATTTTAATATTTCATAAAAACCAACAAAAAGAATAATCAAATATGCTTACCTATGATGATCAAAAACTGAATATAGTTTTTCAATCACATTTTGGAATCATATTTGAATCAAATGTGTTTACTTTAGGTGATCAAAAATTTATAATCATTTTTCATTCAGCTTTCTAAATCTTTCATGAATATATTTGTTGACTGAATAATGAATTTTATACTTGTTGAAATTTTACTTTTCATTAAAAATCTTATTTTTTCACATACACATATTTTTTCAATCATGAAGCTAAGAAAAAATATATAAAAATTTTATTATTTATGCAAAAGATATTCTTCAAGACAAAAATAATGTAATGCTGCTCGTGAACGAAATTTTCCCCAACCATTTCTCCCCTTCAACTTCCCAGAAAATACATAATGATTGGACATAGGTTGTGAGCTATTTGAACCCCAGGTAAGTAAAACTATCTTGACATACCTGGATACGGCTTCAACATCCCGTATCGCATCCATATTTTAAGATGCAGACGATAATGCTGATGTTGGATGTTGTAGTCGCAGGTGTATATCGGTCAAGTTTGTTTGCAAGTTAGCTGTGGTTCGAATAGCTCACTTTCGCATGCTTTCTTCCCCTGATGAAATAAGATTATTATGTAGTATCATATTTTGAAGGAGATATGAGGAATAAATGCATCATAATCGCATTCAAAAATTATTCAAAAATCTCAACCAAAACGATTGAAATATGTTCACGAATATGATCGGAAAATGACTGTGAAAAGCAGTCAGATATTACTCTAAAACTATTAAAGCTCCATTTTACAATGATATCAAATATGAATAAAAGGCGTTTCGAAATAGGAATCATAAATGATTTTTCAAGAATAATCACATTTAAGGTACATTTTTCTACCGACGATACATTAATTTTCGAACAGAAAATGCCTTTAAATTTGAACGTTTTTAATCATCTTGGGGTATGATATTTAAATATTTTTTGATCAAAATTTTCAAAAAATGGTGGCTGGGATATATTTGCTGGTAGCGTATAATTTCATGAAAATTAAAATAGTCCGTAACCACAATTAAAAAAGGCATATTAAGTTATTTTCAATCACAATAATTGCTCCATTGCTTTGACCGAAAGATAAACATATGCACAATGTACCTACGTATGTCCTATTTATTGTAATTCATTCATTGTAATAAATAAAAAGGCACATCAGCTTAACAATGATGGTGTTACATTACCGACTGTCAGTCACCAAAAGATTTTAGGGGCAACGTTTGATAAGGCGCATGCCACCGAAATTGTATCCAAAGTACAATGCCGCCATAAAATCTTAGGGAAAAGATTAAGAAACGTTGCTGGACATACACAGCAATTGACGTTCATGTGCTACGTGACACCTGTGTGGTCACCTGGTCTTAGAAACACGCACTGGAAAAGGCTGCAGGCCTGATAAAATTCTGCACGCAAAACAGTCACGGGATGTCTTCTTATGGCCCCTGAACACCATCTGCATATTGAGGCAGAAGATCTCAACATTACAGAGCATAACGAAATGCTGAAGACAGTTTTTGCTTAATTGTCACAAACCTGGACACCTTAGCAAACTAGACATCTAACAAGAGCAAAATATTAAATCATTCAAAAGAACATGTATAGATAGTAATTAAGAAATGTTGTAAATAATATCAATCTAATTACAAGTAACCCTATTACTATATAAATCAATCGATCTATTTTATACATATGTATATAATATATCTATTTTTTTCAACTTACCCAAATTTAATGTTGGTAAAGCGTAATCTTTAAGACGCTTTCCAATCCTCACGTCTTTCTCAAAATGAAGGGAGCAAACAAATGTAGTATTTTTGTTGACTACATTTATTTTCAAATTATCCATCCATTTGCTCCTAACATCAGCGTTGGCCGGGAAGGAATAAAAAACCAATCCCGGATCCGCCCGTGCATTTCTGCAACACCCGACCGCGCAACATTTACGAATTGTCGGCATTTTTTAGATTTAAGGTTGTTTTGAAAAAAACAATTAGCACAATTAAATTTATTTGATATTTTCGCAAAATTAGTGAAAACGAACTGAACGCGTCAAGAACTTTTTCATAATAAAAAATTGCTTCATTTTTGGTAGTTTTGGCGCAATTTAACTTCGAAAATGTGTGGGAGAAAGAGTTCATAATTTGCAAATTTCACTCAATAAGATTTTCACTTTTATTTGGTTTTATGTTGACAACAAAATGTTTATACATTCATATATAATTGCATTGATTTCTAAATCACTAATGCAATATATATATAATAAGTATAATAATTTTGTATTTTATATGTTGAACACGATTAGAACTTACTTAAATTTATTCACCTGTTGGTTTGTATACTTAGTTGGGGTAGGTTATGTTTGTAGTTCCGCCATCATCGCAATTTTGCTTTCGTACTTGTTTGCAGAATTTTAGTTCTGTACGTCTGTGACTGGGTATGGGTTGGTACAGAAAACTGCTTTTTTAAACACTTCCCAAGAGTTTATATTAATATATTTTGTAATTTTTGGAAAAAGGATAAATTAGTTTATTAATAATAACCTTCAAAACAAACTGGAATACATTAGGAAAGCGTTTTAAAGGCAATTTTCCATACCCAGTCACAGAGGTACAGAACTAAAATTCTGCAAAATACGCGTTTACACGCCTCTTTTAATTAAATTTTTTACACTATGCACACACACATATCCTCGTTCTATTTGCACATGACACTTGCAACCATTTTTTCACTGTTTTATCAACATATTTTTAAATTTAATTTCACTTTTCAAGTTATTTATTATCAATAAACGCAATCTTTTATGCATTTCCTTTATTCACTCCACTTCTTATAGAAAAGGATAAAAATATAATTTTTGCAAACTGTAGTGTTCGTGGCCCTTTCATACACTTTGGCCAAATAACTCAAAACGCACTCAAAGAGATTTTTATTTTCGCCGCGTTTCTCAAGCAAACAGCGGACAGACACAAAGAAGAATCGCCGACCCAGTCATAGAATCCATCGAGAAAATATTGTTACAACTAGAAGATAAACATAAATTTTTCAAATCAGCGAATGACGCCTCTTATTATATTTATCCTCTTTGCTCTGGTCAAAGAGGATAAATAAATAAGAGGAGTCAGCTCGCCAACATTGGCAGAATCACTCGCTGCAAAATTTAACAAATGTACCAGCCTGACTGGGTCGCGCTTTACCTTTGTTCTTCTCTTTCGTAAAATCGCCGCACACTACTTTTTTCGCCGGAGCAAATGAGAATTTTTTTGGTTTGAGTTATTTTTTGTTTTATGTCGAGTTTTCGTGAAGTAGAGACTCAGCCATTTGAGTTTTTGTAAACTTGAGAAAATTTGATAATTTCTTTTATATACGCTTTATCGAAAGCAAATGCAACTTTTAATTCGAAATGTATGTTCACTTCATCAATATTTGATATATGGCCCAGTTGGAAACACATTTACTAATTTTCCCTTGATAAAACTAGTTTTGCTGCCTTCGTATCCACCACCTTGAAATTGGTGAATTTGTGCGGCGCACCAAAACAAGAAATGTCAAAAAGAAATCAGCGAACAACCAATTCGGAGCTATTGAAGTAAATAGTGGGGAAAATTTTAGAATAGCACCCCCCGAGTTCGGGGTAAAACTTCGTATCAAATGAAAGAGGGAGTTCTCCCGATCACAAATATATATATTTTAAAGTGCGCAAACTTATAATTTAAAAGTTATTTGTTGTTAAAGTTTGCAAATTTAGCAAATTTCTATAGCACTTTAAATTACAATTTACATATCTTTCAAAACATTAATCCACATACATATCTATATAAATTGGCAACGATAAGTTTAAATTGCATTTTTGTATATTTCACATTTCATTTTTGCATTGTCTTTACTTATTATAAATGTTTTTATTAAATCAATCGCGCTTTTGTACCAACATGCACATATATCATGATTCAATCACAAGAGGTTTGCTCGACAGACACATTTTTTGACAATTGCAGCCATTTTGCTCCCAAATCCAATTGACACCCGTTACCTGTGTTGTTTCTTTGCGAATTTTCGAAAAATGTTAGTAGTAGAAATAGGAAGCAATCAGTTTACAAATACCCGACAAGTTCTTAACTGCATAATTCCTTAGAATATTTATTTTAATTTTATGATGAATTTATTAACTATGCCATCATCTATTAGTGTGGATGAACATAGGTTTTATGAAAAGTACGGACACCAAGGAATCGTGCACTTTCTTAAACCTATGAACATACGAAACCTAAACCAATTCAAAATTCATCGTTCAACGTCAAAACCTCGACTATTAAATCGATTCACGTAAAAATGTCATTAGTAAATAATGGAAATGCCATAACGAAATGTACTCCTTGGGCATGTTAACTTATTCAGGTAAAAGTCTAGAACAGGAGGCTACTGCTAATACGCGTCCAAAAATGGTGACCTCGACAACAATAATCCCAAGGCGGAAAAGAAAAATTGTATCTCTGTCCGGAGATATGTGCAGTTGAAAGTTGCCAATTTTCATGTGTTTGTTGTAATGTTTTTGTGCACTGAAAAATATTTTGTGTACAAAGGGATTTTGCACGCATTAAATTTTGATCCGACCTCATTTGTGGACCGGCCAGAGTAATTTTTTATAAGCTCGGCTGAAGGCCGTCAATGAAACCCGGGGTAATTTTCGGTTTTTCGTCAATATCTTTTGAACGAGCTAGAATATTTGTTTCCGCCCTCGAATTATTGTTATCGAGGTCAATACGCGTCTTTTGACACTTCTCTTGATATTTTTGGGCGCGTATTAAAAGTCGACCTTCTGTTCTATTAATTCCGTATGTTCGGAACATTCGTCTCCATTTAAGAATTTGCAGAATCGGTTTATATTTGGAATATTATGTATATTCGGACCTCGTGAGGTAGTATCAAATGAACACATTCCGAATATTCTAAATTAACGGTTTATACGCAACGCTTCCATGAATAATTAACGGAAAAGAGCTTTCCGAAATTTCAGAATAAAAAGTTGAATACTCCCTGTGTAGCGGCAGGACCGCACAAAAGCTTAACTCTTCTGTCAAAGTCAAAGTAGGAATATAAAGTTCTAAGACAATAAGCCATTTTCTTTTATTTTTGTTTTTGTAAGTTCATTGCGGCTGCTGAGTATCGTATCACCCCATGTCGGCTGCCTCTCAAAATATTTTTCAAAAATTTCCCAAATCTGGATTTGTCACAAAACCGCCCTATATTAGAGTTAAATTGAAGAACGCTTCACCTCAGAATGCTTTTCATTAACTCCCTCTTATGACAAAATGCATTGAACTTATGCTCATGTAGGGAGTTTTGGAAACAAATTTTGAGATAATGCATTTTTGAATAAAATTCTAACGTACGGCTTTCTTCAAACAATTTCTGAAAGAATGACCAAACCAACATAACTTTATCAATTCACGAAATATTTAGTAGAAAATGAATTATTTCCCCAAAAACTTTTGGCATTTACAAATTTATTATCACTACTAAGATACTACCAAAGATACTTGTCTACTACAATTTCGCTGAAGGGGATTGAATTACTCCCCTTTTTCCTTATTTCGAAAAAGCAACCCGTCCAGATTTTTCAATTTGAGAGTGTCAAAGATCTGTCATCATTGAAGAACAAACCTCTAGTAATTGAATCATGCACATATATATAAACGAAAAAAAAACCAATATAAATATTACCTTACCACCGTTCAGTTAATAAAGAAAAAGTAAAATATATAAAATAATACGACAAACGAAGAAGGAAAAACAACATCGAATTTGGCTGTGCCAAGGAGAATCATGTTTGTAAAGAGCATGTACAGCACAAAGTGCATTTGTATATTTTGTTATTGAAAGTAATTTAATATATAAGCAAATAAAAATTTATAAATAAATAATCATATCAACAATCAAGTGATATTATTTATTTTTCTAATTGTTGTAATGCATTATGTTGAATTTCCATATTGTCATCTTCCTCTCCTACAGACAATTCATGTTACCGTCTTACTCATTTGCATACAATCTGATAAAAATTTATTCATATCGAATTTCCTCATTTCCATATTGTCTTGTCATCTTCCTCATCTGCATACAATTTTATTTTTCCCTCTTCCTCCCTAACGCACCGGCACTCTTATTTTTGAAATCATATGGTATATGGATGGTTAAGTGCCTTATGCGGCAGTTACCCACCGACGTGTGCCGTACGTAAGGACGTTTGTCGTATGAAGCACGTTTGACCGAGCTCTCAAGCCCGTAGGAATCAATGTGTGCGTCTGTGTACGTGTACATAACATATTTGCGTGTGTATTGTTTACAGATAAGCACTGTTGCCATTGACCATTTTGCATGCATGCTTATGGAAACATCAACTTTTTCCAATTTAATTTTTGATATTGTAAAAGGCCGGAATAAATATTAAATAAGTATAAATAGATTACGTATTTATAATCTGCACTTTTACATAATTATTTCGAATTATTTTCACAATTTTTCAAACTTTAATTAGGTGTTTTTGCATAAAAGTGCAAACGGTCAAAAATTAGCGCACAAAAGTTTACAAGGCAACTCTGTCTAGTGAGAGAGCGATCAGCTGACACGTTCTTACGCAAAAAATCAAAATTGTTTTGATTTCTACGTTCCGGGCTACGTACGTACGGGCGTTGCACGTCGGTGAGTTTACGTTTACATTGCACACTCATAAGATAGGTCGTGTCAGCTGATATGTTATTGGTACGTACGTTCGTGAGTAACCACGGCTTTATGCTGCGCGCACAACTTTTATTAACTCTGAGTTCGACTACTGCGTCGACTCCATGATTTATTTATTTTTGTATTTTGTCTGCTTTGGTGGTTGAAAATCAATAAAAAAGTTTCTTTTTACAAGCTACAGAGGAAGGCAGAAAATTTTAAAAAGAGCCCGATTCACATTTTACTTAAGCGGGAGTCATTGGTGCCGTATGTCGTATCGCTGTATCCGTATCCCTAACGTAATCAGCTGTTTATCGTTACGACGGTAAACCAAAAACCAATTGGTTGGCTACGATACGGTTACGACCTTAGCGGCACCAATAATCGATTGCATTGATTCTCATAAGGTTGGTCGAATCAGCTGTTATAAGGTTACCGATACGGTTACCAATAAAGCACCAATGTCTCCAGCTTTAGAAATTAACGTTAGTTATATATATCTCCTACACATTCACTCACCATCACTTAATTGATACTCATGCTTATAACTGCCTGTTAGGCTATGAACTGGCATAAGCTATTGTAGCATAGCCGTATAGTCAAGTGAATTGTTGTAGGATTTCGTAGGTTCGAAGCCCGCTCCAAGTTAATACTTCTTTATTTTTTTTTCTGAAATTATAAAAATGCTGATATTGCGGCAAAATAGCAAAATTTTGCCGATAAGCGCGTTTTCTTACAATGCAATATTATCAAAGCAAAACTTTTTAAAAGAATAACGTGCTAAAACCATTTGACAAAATCTAAAGCTAACCAAATTCGAACAATTATTGAATGAAAGCTGGCATGGTAATAGGCGACCATATAAAATAGCGAATGTCGCTTAAATATGCAAGCATTTTTCCTAACTTCCATTCCCGCGTTCGCCTCATCCACAAGCACAAAAGTCAATCCAGAGACAAAATCTTAAATTTTGATTTTGTGTCGATTCTTATTACCAACACATTCAAACATTTCGTCCGGCCTCGTACATATAGGCCAAAACTAACACAACCTTAGATTTTGGCGAGGAAATCTTACATTCCCGCCTACGTCTCATCCACAAAATCACAAACATAAGAGGAAGAACAAAAAATCGAAGTCAGACAAAATTTTTATTTCTACTTGATTCCGCTTACTAACACATTCAAAGTTTCTGTCTGGCCTCGTACATATAGGCCAAAACGACTACAACCTAAGAGAAAAACTTCCATTCCCGCCTACTACACCTTGTCCAAAAGCAAACTTATAGAATTAATTTGTTCAAACACATTGTATTGTCTTCAAAGTGTAAGAAGAAGAAGAATCATTGGACAAGAAACATTTTTATATTACCAGGCACTCATAAAAGTTAGCGCGTGTGTGAAATGTATGGAAATATTCTTTTGGCTTTCGTACGCACATATGCCATTCCTTTTACGCATGAGGCTATACCATACAAAACTTCATATTTCCATTTCTGTTCTGATATTTCGAAGTTTCGAATGAGCAGAAAAAATCTTCTTTTTCTTCACCACCTTCACCTGACCCACAAACAAAATAGCAAAAGCGAAATAATTTTGAGGTCGTTTGCACTTGTAAGCGCAATGTATTTGAAATTATGCATGGTCAGTTGATAAGGTCAGAATAATGTAATCAAAGATTTTAAACGCAAAATAGTGAAAAAGGGGAAAAATTGCCAAAAATCGGCGGAATTTTTTATGAACTTGACACTTGCACTTTGTTAGGGTAGAATTAAAAGGGCTATAAAACTGTAGACTTGAAATATTATTTCAAATTACAGAAAAAAATCCACACTTAATAAAATAATTAACAAAACTTTAGTTTTTCATAAATTTATATTTTTATTTATATCTTTATTTTATTTTCATATGTTTAAATAAAAAATATTTTAAACAAGCCTGAAACGAAAAAAAGGAACAAATTATTGAAAAACCTAAAACGAAAAGAGAAAATTAAATAAAAAGCCTGAAACGAAAAAAAGGAACAAATTATTGAAAAACCTAAAACGAAAAGAGAAAATTAAATAAAAAACAATTAGAAACGGTATGTAATAATAATTATTTAATAACCTGAGAGGAAAACAAGAATAATTAATAAAAAAGCTAAAGAGAAACAAAAAGAATTATTAAAAATCTGAAAAGAAAAAAAGGAAAAATTTATTAAAAATATTTAATCACTTTAATGAAAATTGGTATAACTAGACACGATTTACGAATTTAACATACCTTTGGGTTTAACGGATTTAAAATTAATTTGCATCGGAATTACGAAATTGCCACCATATAGCGACAATTTCTCTCACAACTTAACCTTTTCAAGTTAAATGTTATTTCACCTGTATTTGAAAACATTTATTATACTCACAGTCCCTTTTATATTGAATCATTAAAAATCGACCACATTATCAAATCTAAACTGTAAGCATGTTTTAGTGACGATTTAAGAATACTTATAATTTTCTATTAATTTACGCGTTTATTTAGGTACCTTTCATTGCTTAATATTTAAATATGTGCTTTTGGCTTTCATTGAGTATTTAAAATTTTACCAACGCAATAAGAACAATATAAAGGTTGAAAATTTGCATTGATATTTTTGATTACCGTGCAAAAAAATTATAATTACAATGTGCTAAACTGTATAAATTGTACCGGTTGGTAAATTAACACGGCCAAATTATAAGGGATTGTGAGTAGCCAAATTATTGAGCAATTTTTGTAATTTTGAGTAAAATATTAAATAAGCTGGTTTAATCAATAAGAATATTAAAAATACAGGCTTTAATGTTTTTAAATACTAGGCTCTGATGCTTAAAACCGTTAGGCTGGAGACAGGCTGCAAGCGATAAGCGTTGCTTCACGCCTACCCAAGCTTATAGCAAGCACTGTGCCCTCAGCCTAGATAAAAATATATTCGGTAGCAAACAACCGCTACCTGGAGGAATCTATAAAATAAATATAAAAACTTCATAAAACAAAGATGTAAATTCCAATTTTATTTAAATTATATTACCGGTTTCCTCGTTAAACCATAGCCCTGAACAGAAGTCGCTAGGAATGTAGGGTTCTGGCCAAACTTGTCAATCCTCTTTACTTTTCTGCAGCGTTTAATTTTTGTAGTTTTTCGATCGCGCGTCGTCGTCGTTCCTCCTGTTCGTCCGCTCGGGCCATCCACTTTGCATTTTTATATAAAAGGACGGTGACCATGAAATCCAACAATTGAATCCGGTGGTCTGCGCACTCCCCGGTGAACCATTCAGGGAACATTTCATCAGTCTTTGACTTTATGTAGTCGATGATTTGTTTTTTTACATAAAGTGTGTGTGCGCAGACCCGGAATTTTTCGAGGTACCACTTCATGTGCGCCGTACTTATTTCGAAGAACTGGTCCGACGGGTTCACAAGACGTAAGTCATCGTACGGCTTATAGTTCTTTGCAATTATAAGCGCTTCGGAACTATAAGCTGGATCGACACCAGACTTGCACATGAGTTGTGCACATTTTTCACATTGTATTCTCTTCATCACTTTGGTATAAATGGCATAACCAGTGTAGTACCTCTGGATCTGCTCTTCCGCAGTCCGTGCAGCAACTTCCTCCACTAGGGGTTGCTTTGTAATGTCCACATTTCTGACTTCTTCATCAGTTATTGGTACATTCGAAAAAACTGTTGCTCCCACGATGTCCTCTTCTGCCATTTGCCGTATTACTTCCTCTATGGTCGCGTCGATTGAATCCCTCACTCGCTGTGCAACCTCCTCCGGTGGGTTCGCTTCAGCTCCACACGCCGGCTTGTTGCGGCTGGATAATAAATTGTGGAGCTGGACCTCACCGAGGAAGTCCGAGCCGGCTCCACGCGCCGGCTCATTGTGGATGCATAATAAATTGTGTTGAGGGACCTCCTCCGGGAGGTCCAAGCCGGCTCCACGCACCGGCTGATTGTGGCTTAACGAATTGTTTTGCCGGACCTCCCCTTGGAAGTCCGAGCCGGCTCCACGCGCCGGCTCATTGCAATTTGATGAGTTGGGTTGCGGGACCTCCTCCGAGAGGTCTGAGGCTGCTCGCTGTGTTCGCACTTCCCTACGTCCATCGTTGGCTAGGTTGTTCACAATAAAATATTTTTTATATTTTAATTGCGCTGCTTCCCCTATGCATTGCCTCCGTAAGCGGTCGACCACATCCTGGAGGTCTGTTCCCGCTCCTTGCGGTGGGACCTCCTTGCGGAGGCCCTCTCCGGCAACTGTATGTACAATATACCGCTGTTTATATTGTAACAAAATTGCGTCACTTTGGCATTCCCTCCGTATGCGGTTGAGCTCCACCTGTAATTTTACGCATGCTCCTTTCGTGTGATCCTTTGTGCCCCTTGTTGCTTTTCCTCTGCAGTGAGTGTGGTCGTGTTCTGTCGAGCTGTACTGGTTCTGTCCTTGGACCTCCTGCGGGAGATCCGTGCCGGCGTTTGGTCTCTGTCCGCCGCCGATTATGTCCTGTTGTCGGGCCTCCCCTAGGAGGCCCTCGCCGGAAGTTGTCAAAATGTCATGCGTCGATCCATTGTGGCTGGATGCGTTGTGCTGCGGGACATCCTCCGGGAGGTCCGAGCCGGCTCCACGCGCCGGCTCATTGTGGCTTGACAAATTGTTTTGCCGGACCTCCCCTAGGAAGTCCGAGCCGGCTCCACGCGCCGGCTCATTGCAATTTGATGAGTTGGGTTGAGGGACCTCCTCCGGGAGGTCCGAGTCAGCTCCACGCGCCTGCTCATCGTGGCTCGTTGAGTTGTTCTCAGTAAATATTTGTTTGAGCAGGTCCGCTATGGTGTCATCGGTGCTGTATCCAAAGTTTGTGGTTTCATCTATTGGTTCACGGGCTTTTGTTGCGATATGTCTGTCCTGAGTCGGTAAGTCATCGTCTTCGTAATTTTTTGAATGTGGTTCGTCAACCGGCATTCTTGTATCCACGGCCGGTGTGACTTTCTCCACGCAACTGTTTGGATCGACACCTGGAGTCTGATTCCAATCTAGGAATATGTCGTCATCATCCTCACAGTTGGTGCCCTTAGCTTGGAAGTGATGTCTCAAGATACTCATTGAGACCAATCGGGCCACGATGTACTGCATTTCATTTGCAGTAGGATGCATATTAATGCCTTGGCTCGCTCGTACCTTGTAAAAAAAGTTTTCCAAGGCGTCCTGGTTCAGCTTGCCAAACATTACGAAGTCTAACTCTGGGTATCGCTCGAATAAATCCTCCGACAATGTTATCATCGATCTGATGGTCAATATAAACCCGTCCACACAATTTACACGGTTTTGGAATCTAACGGTCTCCAAATATTTGATATGTTCCAATAGACGATTTTTTTTCTCGTTAGATCCGCGCTTAATTGGCCTTTTCAACGGGTTTTTATCGTTTAAGTTTTTACTGTCAAGCTCATCGAACAAATCGTTCATCTGTTTTATAAAGATTTGCGTGGGCTTGACTGACTCTAAAACCTTTGTCTCATGTCCAAAAAGTTTTAGGTCTTCCATCATCTTTAGACCGGCGTAAACGGAATTGCTCAACAACTGAGTCGCTCTCGACACACTCATTTTCTCAAAATTGTTCGGGTGGAGGTGGGAATCTGTCAGTTTTGGGCAAATTTTATAATTGTCGTTCTTCTTGTCCATTTCGTACAGTTTTTCTACTACCACTAAGTTAGCAATGCCATCTCTTGTTTGCACATTGTAACCTGAAATAAAATTATTCCGCATATTTTTTATCAGGTGGCAGTAGTCGAACATGAAGTGAATTGTTTCTCCATTGTGAATCCTTGTTGTGTTGTTTGCGTTAATACCCAGTTTTTTGAACGCGTTTTGGTTCGTGGTGCCTTGGTCACATACAGCAACCTTTACGTTCAGTCCAATACTACATGCGACGTCGATGTTCCTCCATATCAGCTTGACTAGTTCGATTCCTTTGACTGCATTTTTCGCCACGTAGTAGGACAACACGTATTTCCAATTGCTGCAGATTCCCTTTACCATAAAAAAGAGGCACTTGTCTGCAATTCGATTCTCCCGACAGGCTTCTCCACTGTCTACAAAACCGTCAATTACATCAACCGTATTGTTGTATGTCAAGTCTTTTTTTATTGAAACCTCATCCCACATGATTGAGCATATGCGATGGGTAGGTGGCATTGATTTAATCATTGCTTCCAAGTTGCTGATTACGTTGTTATCAATGCCTGGACGGACATATCGAATTGGTCGCTCTCTTAATAGGGTACTGTCACTTGGTAAATGGAATCCCAAGTCATCCTTCATAAATTTGTAGGCTTTCGTAGACATGTAGCTTATGTTTTGCGCTACCGTTTTTTCTTCGGGCTTGTACCGAGTATCCTTCTTGCCAACTATCGTCCTGGCGAAGGTAATTGCTTCTTCGGTTGCTCCTGGTTGTGCTATGATGGATGTTTTCCTGAGGTTGTCCAGCTTCTTCTCCGTTAAATCCACCGCCTCCGTCAGCTTCTGGATTGTGTCCATCATGTTCTTTTCCCTTCGCATATAAATCCGCTCTCGCTTAGCGAAGGGCTCATGATCACATACAATCGCCGGGTCCGTGTTGGTTCCTTCCTCTCTGCAATGCACATCTGGATACTGTTTTTTAACATGGGGGTCTGTGTAAAATGGGACTTCCTCCAAAGCGATGTCAGTGGGCAGTGTTTTTGTGGCTGTCGTTGGTGCAACCTGCTGCACGAACGAGCAACCACTACCACTTGGCACTTCATCGTCAGTACCCCCAAAAATTGTTGGAACAGCCCCGTCCTTCAAACGTTTTCCTGTTCCTCCTTTTTGATCCGCTTCGAAATGGCGATCGCAAATATACAAATTTTTCTTTCCTAATTGAGAAATTGGCATATTACATGCCAGAACCCATACCCTCTGCGCTTCTTCTTCTTTTGGGAACTCATGTAAAATGGTTCCCTCCATCCAAGCGCACGTCGATACGCAGCATTTCCTCTTCTGCTTCAATATTTTCGCCATGTAATGCGATGGTCTTCCATCGTAACCTTCGAATTAATATTAAAATAATGAACAACTCAAAAAAATAATATATAAAAAAAATTTAAGTAAAAAAACTAAAAATAGAAATTCAGGGCTTAATGAAATAAAATTAAAATAATAAGAAAATTAAATATAACAAATAAAAACCATAAAAAGATATACTAAAAAAATAAATAACGTAGCATAAATTATAAAATAAAATCGGAAAAAAATATAAAAAAAATATGAAAATAGAGACATAGGAAATATAGTAAAATAAGAAAATATTTAAAAATAAAAGCCGGAGTTAAGCTCATGAATTCTTAAATATAAGTAAAAATAAAAACTTTAAGAAGAAACAAAAATAAAATAAATAAATAATATAGTAATAATAAAAAACTAATGGACAAAAAAAAAACAATAAAAAATGCATCTCAAGTGGCAAACGTGAGTAAAAAACGTATGACCTTGTAAAGTATTTACGTACCAAATTCTATCCAAATCGGTTGAATCGTTGCCAACATAATAGTTGATATACTAATATATAAATATACAAAATAATAAGTATACACAGTTTTAATATAAATATGAAAACGTAAATATTAACGTTATAATATACATACATATATCTATAAAATGTTCAAAGATAAATACATATATATAGCTTAAAGGTGAATTTAAACATTTGTAATAATGTATAGGCATATATTTTTTTGTTATAAGATACAAATTCAGAGCTGGGTAGTAATGGTTTCCTTAGCTATTCAATTCCTCCAGAGAAAAGGAATAGATTACATTTCAATTTCTAAAAAAAAAAAATAATACCAAAAGTAATTTTTTTGAGGCTCGACTACAAAAATTTTTTTTTTGTAATTGAAAACAAACACTTTGCTCAAACGTAATTTCTGCTCCAGTACTTTCGAAAGGAATGGAAAGAATTGGAGATTTTCCAATTACATAACAAGGAATGCCTCAATTGCAATTGCAAAAATAATTGAAAAATCTTTAGTTTAAAAAATTTTTTTGAGATTGAAGCGGTGATTTTATGAAGACATAGTAACTCCTTGGACCATAAGAAAATTTTTGTAAAACAGAATTACTGTCTTCTATGACTGGCAAATTCATTTCTCCTCGCCATATATCAGGACGGGTATGGTAAAATTGTATCATTTTAGGTTAGATTTGCTGTTGAGCGGTCGGCCAATTGCCTTTGTATGTCGTAAGCAACGTTACTTAATCTTTTCCCAAAGTGTTGCTGACCAGCGACTTGAGGATTTTGTTGCGGCCTTGTATTTTAGCTACAACTTCGATGGCATACGCCTTGAAGGTAATAGTGTCACCGAATGTTATACCTAAGATATTTGGATGACTGACAGCGCAACACCATCGACGTGAACATCCAATATTCCACGTCGTTAAACAGAGTGGACGTGGCTTTGAGCTTGTTTCGAATCCGCGATCTTACCTTTGTATATATGTATCTATTAATGCAGATCCCTTCCACTTGCACATACATATTTATCGAAATTTGGAAAGGCTCATTTCAAAATTGCGAGGTCTTCAATAGGGATATATTAATATAAAAAAAAGTTACGCCTTCGTCTTATGCTTACTTACTCCATATAAAACAAAAAACATTCATTTGGTATCAATTATAGTTGAACCATGGTATCAATGGTAAATATACTTTGCCAATTGACTCAAAACTAGTTATGATATGTTTCATGTTTGGTTTGGACTTCCACATATTTTGTAAACTTTCTCTAACATCTTCACAATCACTTACACTAACACTTACTAAAGACTTCTGAAAGGACATAACTCCACTCTTTCTGACGGTATATAAGTTTTGTTCATAGATTATGCAATTTCAAGGCGACTGACCTTGGCTTCTCTCTCTAATCAGCTATCTTGAACTCGCACTCTGAAACCCAATTTGCCTCTTTGTTAAACTAATTTTTCATTCAGAGGAAAAATTGTAGTTAAAACCATACAAATTAATTTTCCTGGAAAAGTTTGCAATGGCATTACTTTTTTTTAAATTATATTTTGTGTTGACTTTTCTATCGTTTAAAGTAATCACAATTCCAAAAAAATGTATTGTTTAATCATTAAAATTTGCCAAACTATTGGCGTTCCCACTCAGCATTTAGGTGATTCAATTTTGAATTTCCCTACATATCAATACAATTTGATTACTCTTTCTGACTAAATAATGAGTTATCATACAATTGAACAAAAGAAATAATCAAATATGAATACTTTCGATGATGAAAAACTTCGATCACTTTTTGGAATCATTTTTGAAGTCCTTTAATGACTAAATTTTAATATTTCATAAAAACCAACAAAAAGAATAATCAAATATGCTTACCTATGATGATCAAAAACTGAATATAGTTTTTCAATCACATTTTGGAATCATATTTGAATCAAATGTGTTTACTTTAGGTGATCAAAAATTTATAATCATTTTTCATTCAGCTTTCTAAATCTTTCATGAATATATTTGTTGACTGAATAATGAATTTTATACTTGTTGAAATTTTACTTTTCATTAAAAATCTTATTTTTTCACATACACATATTTTTTCAATCATGAAGCTAAGAAAAAATATATAAAAATTTTATTATTTATGCAAAAGATATTCTTCAAGACAAAAATAATGTAATGCTGCTCGTGAACGAAATTTTCCCCAACCATTTCTCCCCTTCAACTTCCCAGAAAATACATAATGATTGGACATAGGTTGTGAGCTATTTGAACCCCAGGTAAGTAAAACTATCTTGACATACCTGGATACGGCTTCAACATCCCGTATCGCATCCATATTTTAAGATGCAGACGATAATGCTGATGTTGGATGTTGTAGTCGCAGGTGTATATCGGTCAAGTTTGTTTGCAAGTTAGCTGTGGTTCGAATAGCTCACTTTCGCATGCTTTCTTCCCCTGATGAAATAAGATTATTATGTAGTATCATATTTTGAAGGAGATATGAGGAATAAATGCATCATAATCGCATTCAAAAATTATTCAAAAATCTCAACCAAAACGATTGAAATATGTTCACGAATATGATCGGAAAATGACTGTGAAAAGCAGTCAGATATTACTCTAAAACTATTAAAGCTCCATTTTACAATGATATCAAATATGAATAAAAGGCGTTTCGAAATAGGAATCATAAATGATTTTTCAAGAATAATCACATTTAAGGTACATTTTTCTACCGACGATACATTAATTTTCGAACAGAAAATGCCTTTAAATTTGAACGTTTTTAATCATCTTGGGGTATGATATTTAAATATTTTTTGATCAAAATTTTCAAAAAATGGTGGCTGGGATATATTTGCTGGTAGCGTATAATTTCATGAAAATTAAAATAGTCCGTAACCACAATTAAAAAAGGCATATTAAGTTATTTTCAATCACAATAATTGCTCCATTGCTTTGACCGAAAGATAAACATATGCACAATGTACCTACGTATGTCCTATTTATTGTAATTCATTCATTGTAATAAATAAAAAGGCACATCAGCTTAACAATGATGGTGTTACATTACCGACTGTCAGTCACCAAAAGATTTTAGGGGCAACGTTTGATAAGGCGCATGCCACCGAAATTGTATCCAAAGTACAATGCCGCCATAAAATCTTAGGGAAAAGATTAAGAAACGTTGCTGGACATACACAGCAATTGACGTTCATGTGCTACGTGACACCTGTGTGGTCACCTGGTCTTAGAAACACGCACTGGAAAAGGCTGCAGGCCTGATAAAATTCTGCACGCAAAACAGTCACGGGATGTCTTCTTATGGCCCCTGAACACCATCTGCATATTGAGGCAGAAGATCTCAACATTACAGAGCATAACGAAATGCTGAAGACAGTTTTTGCTTAATTGTCACAAACCTGGACACCTTAGCAAACTAGACATCTAACAAGAGCAAAATATTAAATCATTCAAAAGAACATGTATAGATAGTAATTAAGAAATGTTGTAAATAATATCAATCTAATTACAAGTAACCCTATTACTATATAAATCAATCGATCTATTTTATACATATGTATATAATATATCTATTTTTTTCAACTTACCCAAATTTAATGTTGGTAAAGCGTAATCTTTAAGACGCTTTCCAATCCTCACGTCTTTCTCAAAATGAAGGGAGCAAACAAATGTAGTATTTTTGTTGACTACATTTATTTTCAAATTATCCATCCATTTGCTCCTAACATCAGCGTTGGCCGGGAAGGAATAAAAAACCAATCCCGGATCCGCCCGTGCATTTCTGCAACACCCGACCGCGCAACATTTACGAATTGTCGGCATTTTTTAGATTTAAGGTTGTTTTGAAAAAAACAATTAGCACAATTAAATTTATTTGATATTTTCGCAAAATTAGTGAAAACGAACTGAACGCGTCAAGAACTTTTTCATAATAAAAAATTGCTTCATTTTTGGTAGTTTTGGCGCAATTTAACTTCGAAAATGTGTGGGAGAAAGAGTTCATAATTTGCAAATTTCACTCAATAAGATTTTCACTTTTATTTGGTTTTATGTTGACAACAAAATGTTTATACATTCATATATAATTGCATTGATTTCTAAATCACTAATGCAATATATATATAATAAGTATAATAATTTTGTATTTTATATGTTGAACACGATTAGAACTTACTTAAATTTATTCACCTGTTGGTTTGTATACTTAGTTGGGGTAGGTTATGTTTGTAGTTCCGCCATCATCGCAATTTTGCTTTCGTACTTGTTTGCAGAATTTTAGTTCTGTACGTCTGTGACTGGGTATGGGTTGGTACAGAAAACTGCTTTTTTAAACACTTCCCAAGAGTTTATATTAATATATTTTGTAATTTTTGGAAAAAGGATAAATTAGTTTATTAATAATAACCTTCAAAACAAACTGGAATACATTAGGAAAGCGTTTTAAAGGCAATTTTCCATACCCAGTCACAGAGGTACAGAACTAAAATTCTGCAAAATACGCGTTTACACGCCTCTTTTAATTAAATTTTTTACACTATGCACACACACATATCCTCGTTCTATTTGCACATGACACTTGCAACCATTTTTTCACTGTTTTATCAACATATTTTTAAATTTAATTTCACTTTTCAAGTTATTTATTATCAATAAACGCAATCTTTTATGCATTTCCTTTATTCACTCCACTTCTTATAGAAAAGGATAAAAATATAATTTTTGCAAACTGTAGTGTTCGTGGCCCTTTCATACACTTTGGCCAAATAACTCAAAACGCACTCAAAGAGATTTTTATTTTCGCCGCGTTTCTCAAGCAAACAGCGGACAGACACAAAGAAGAATCGCCGACCCAGTCATAGAATCCATCGAGAAAATATTGTTACAACTAGAAGATAAACATAAATTTTTCAAATCAGCGAATGACGCCTCTTATTATATTTATCCTCTTTGCTCTGGTCTCTGCTCTGGTGAAGCAGGCAACAGGAATTTTGAAATATACCATCGTTGACTAATTTAAAAGCAAGTGAGTACAATTGTATAAATATGCATAATTTATGTAGGGATTATTGTTATTAGTACGTACACGCATGAATGTATATACATACGTGCATACATTAGATTGCCATAAAAAATTTAACATTTCCTACCGGGGCTCCAATATTAGCATGTTGGTGACGATAAACATTTTACGAAAGCTGTGTTGATCATTAACTTAAAAAAAATAAAAGGTAAATGTAATGCACGATAACATCCGAAGATATCTAAGGCCGAGCTTCTCTTCCAATTTGCGTCGTGCTCCTCTTGATTTTCCCTACAAATTGGCCGGACGGGCCCTACATGTTTTATGCCGGCTCCGAACGGCATCTGCAAGGCAGATGAGTTTTCACTGAGAGCTTTTCATGACAGAAATACACCCGGAGCGCTTGCCAAACACTGCCAAGGGGCGACACAGCTTAGAAAAATTTTCTTCTAATTGCAAAACCATATTTCTAAAATTTTGATGTTGCTTTGCCCGGGGTGTGAACCCAGGGCATATGGTGTGGTGAGCGGAGCACGCTACCATCACACTACGGTGGCCGCCATCATTGACTTACCGAAGAACAATTTTAAGTGTATCAACTATCATGGACAGAACAGATATCAGATGATATAACTCTCCTTGATAGGTTGGTTTCCCGCGGTTCAGCAGTTGGACGTTTACGTCGATAGCTGTCATCCAAAGATCTTAGCGGTAACGTTCGATAACACTCTTACCTACAAAGCCGCAACAAAATCCACAAGTCGCTTGCCGGCAGCATTTGGGGAAAAGATAACCGCTTCCAACAACTTACAAAGCAATCGGTCTCCAGTTGCTAAAAAGCACACATTAAGGCTGCAGGTCCGTGAAATTACTGCACTCAGAACTGCCAATGTCTTCTTATGACCCCTTAACCTCAGGTGCATTGTGAGACAAAAAGCTCAACTAACTGTTTTAACAGCTTCGTGAGCAATTCTACGTTTTCTTGTTACTTTTAGTTTGGGCTCTCGCAGGCCCTGTCTACTTTGCTTCTTTTTTGCATGTTATGCGAGTTTTCCTGGGACTTCTCTTCCTGAGGCGCAAATAAATAGTGCCTACTTCCGCCGAGTGCCTTATTTGGAGGGTTTCGTACTGACTCTCCACCGCAGACTGAGATATTCGAAGTACACCCCCGCGAATTGTCATCCTCCCAGCAGCTCCTTGCAGCAGGACTGCTACATATTCTCTTACTCCGGGAAGGTATCGAACCCAATCCGGGTCCGCCTCCTGACCCCGGTCCTGAGAAATGGTTTTGCTGCATTTGCCAGAAAAGAATCTTTTTAGGACGGTCATACTCTGTTCAGTGTGTCTCGTGCAAGGGATGGTTACATCGGACAGGTTGTTCTGGGCTTGATATCAAAACCCGACGTCCACGTAACTTTTATAAATCTTTTGTGGCTCCTTGCTGCTCACGCCCAAGGGCGTCCCGTAGTCTACGCCTAAGCGTATCCCCACTACCTTCCAGCAGCTTCGCTGCTCAGCAAGCCACAACAAGTACCCGCTGATGCTCGCGCCCCACGGCACCAACAACTCAAACAGCTGATACCACTCATAACTACTACCTTCGTAGTAGAGCTGGTAGCAATGCTGAGCATCAGCCCCTGCCCCCGTCTTCTTCTCCCCCCTCTTTTCGGGCAGCAATCGTGCAGGTCAGGGAAACAGACTCTTAGTCCCTGCCTCCGTTTGCACCGTCTGCCAGCACAGAATATATAGGTTTGCGACATCCGCTCAATGCAGCTCCTGCCTTGGGTGGTGCCACTTTCCTAGATGTTCTGGTCTCCGCGACGGCAACCCCTCGACGGGTTTCATCGCGCCATGTTGCCAGGTCGCAAACCCAAATCATCCGGGTACCCCAATGCTTGCCCAAGGGCGCCCAGTCCCAAGGCCACAACAGCAATTGCGTCCTGGCCTTCCACAACCTAGGCGTAGTCACCCGTCACTTACCCCTAGAGTGGCGGCGTCACCCCTCATGCACTTCAGAATTCTGCAGTTCAACTGTAATGGACTAACTGGGAAGATTACGGAGATAGTCGATTTCATGAAGCGGCACAACATCCGCATTGCTGCGATTCAAGAGACTAAACTCACAGCAAGATCTGCATTGCAGACCTGCTCTGGTTATAATGTTCACAGGAAAGACCGCGAGAGCGGAAATGGAGGCGGCCTCGCGTTTATTATACACCACTCTGTGCAATATTATATATTTGATCCTGGCATCGACCGCAGGGACAATGTCTTAGAACGTCAAGGCCTATCTGTCCGGTCAGGCGATGCAAACCTAGAAATCATCAACATCTACATCCCTCCTGTCACCTGTTGCCCCAGTGGATACCGCCTTAATATCGAGGCCATACTCACTGGCAACAATCGCATTATCTTAGGCGATTTCAATGCCCATCACGACCTATGGCATTCAAACTTGCGGGCGGACAGTAGGGGTGAGATGTTGGCGGATCAAATAGACGAAACGACGTTCTGCACAATACACGGAGACGCCCCCACACGTATGGTTGGAAGCTGTCATAGCTCTCCAGATATCTCAATAGTGAGCGCAGAACTCGTAAACTGCGTCAACTGGCAGCCGATGGTAACATTGGCATCCGACCACCTGCCCATACTTATTTCGTTCGAGCGTACCGCCGACTTCATCGTCACGGAAAAACGCACTTTCATAAACTTCAAAAAAGGAAAGTGGGAAGAATATAAATCTGCAACAGACAGCAGCTTTGCTGCCCTCCCTATCCCGACTGATGCCCGCCAAGGGGAGCGTGCCTTCCGTAAGGTCATTGAATCCGCCTCGGCACATTTCATTCCCGCCGGGAGAATTCCCGAAATCCGGCCCCACTTCCCGGCGGAGGCCGCGAGCTTAGCGAGGGAACGCGACCTTATAAGACAGCTTGATCCAGGCGACCCCCAAATAAGGGATATAAACCAACGCATCAGATTGCTTGTGGACGAACACAAGCGGGCGAAATGGGAAGAGCACCTAAGAGGTTGTAACCTCTCTACCGGTGTAGGTAAACTTTGGTCCACCGTAAAGTCCTTAAACCATCCAAATCAGTGGGCCCAGACGGCATAGCCATGCCGATGCTTAAAAACCTAGGGAAAGAGGGTTTCAAATATTTAGCGCATGTCTTCAACCTGTCTCTTTCCACCTTTGTCATACCCGAGAAATGGAAAATGGCCAAGGTGGTCCCGCTACTAAAGCCTGGGAAACCAGCTAACGTAGGTGAGTCATATCGTCCGATATCTCTCCTATCGCCAGTGGCAAAGACGCTTGAAGCCATTTTGCTCCCTTATTTCAAGCACATTTGCAGCTAGCCCCTCATCAGCATGGCTTCAGAAAACTCCATAGCACTACCTCCGCGCTAAATTTCATTAGCACCCAGATAAATTGCGGTTTGAATCAATATCCCCACCATAGAACAGTACTCGTAGCGTTAGACCTATCAAAAGCTTTTGATACGGTCAACCATGGCTCGTTACTGCAAGACCTGGAAGGGTCTACCCTTCCCCCATGTCTTAAAAGGTGGACCGCAAATTATCTGGGTGGTCGGCAGGCATCGGTGCAATTCAGAAACGAAACATCAAAACAAAGGAGAATTAAACAAGGGGTGCCACAGGGTGGTGTCCTATCCCCGCTTTTGTTTAATTTCTACATATCTAAGCTACCTTCACCACCGGAAGGAGTCACAATCGTTTCCTACGCCGATGACTGCACAATAATGGCCACAGGCCCAGGCCCAGAGATCGATGAGCTATGCAATAAAATAAACGGCTATCTCCCTGATCTCTCCAGTTTCTTCGCCTCGCGAAACCTGGCATTGTCACCGACTAAATCTTCCGCGACCTTATTTACAACATGGACGCCCCCGACTGTCCTACACCCAAAAATCTTGGGTGTGACGTTTGATCAGGATCTACATTTTGGTGCGCACGCAACCGCAATTGTTCCAAGAATTCAGAGCCGTAATAAAATCCTCAAATCCCTTGCTGGCAGTACCTGGGGAAAAGATAAAGAAACGCTCTTGATCACATACAAAGCAATTAGCCAGCCGATTACGTGCTACGCGTCACCCATAAGGTCGCCAAGCTTAAAAACCACCCACTGGAAGAAACTACAGGCCTGCCAAA
This sequence comes from Eurosta solidaginis, assembly GCF_040869045.1. Classification (NCBI taxonomy): domain Eukaryota; kingdom Metazoa; phylum Arthropoda; class Insecta; order Diptera; family Tephritidae; genus Eurosta; species Eurosta solidaginis. Next base: position 33,484,644 of record NC_090321.1, read on the forward strand.
ATACTGCTCTCAGAATTGCCACGGGCTGTCTTCTTATGTCCCCAGAACACCATCTGCATAATGAGGCGAGAATACTCCCAATCAGGGAGAGAAATGAGATGCTGACCAAACAGTTTCTGTTGAATACCCAGAAACCTGGGCATCCCAACAGACATCTGATTGACGAACCAGCACCGCCTAGGGGCCTAAGGAGTCATCTCCGTGAGCATTTTGAGGAAATACGGCACCTGAGAACCCAGCCGTATGAAGCGAAAAAACACAAGCAGGTCCTTGGTGAACTCCATAGACAGGCGTCGGACCTTTATGTCGGGAATTGCCCGGTGAATCCAGTACTTGAAGAAAAATATCCAGAACTCGCAGAAGAGGAACGCATACTCCCCAGGGAAACGCGTGTCACTCTTGCTCAACTTCGTTCTGGATACTGTAACAGGTTAAACTCTTACCTATCCAGAATCAACCCCGACATACAAAATGTATGCCCCGCTTGCAATGTGTCCCCACATGACACCAACCATCTCTTTAATTGTAATGTGGAACCAACGCCTCTAACACCCATTTCCTTATGGTCCACCCCTGTTGAAACGGCAAGTTTCCTTGGACTCCCGTTAGAGGATATTGATGACAATTTGTGATCGGTCGCGGCTATTAGGTGGGGCGAGCATTGCTACAACAACAACAACAGGGGGCTAAGAATATATATACCCGTGCCAGGTATGCCTGCCGTAAGAGGCGACTAAAATACCAAATTGATTCAAGGGGTTGTGTAGCGCAACCTCTTTCAAGGGGTTACCAGCAATATATAGCTTCTACAACCAAATTGTCAACCTCACCTACCCGGGTTTCATGTAGTCATACTAAATCGTTCCCGAGATGGTGGGGCGAGTACGTTAATGGTGCTTGTTACTGGAACATACCGGTTCTGCATCCGCCAAAGGACCATCAACTTTGATAGCACTCCCAAAAGCCTTCGGAGAGTGTTCTTATCGCGACACAACAACGACAACATTCGCGAAGTACTTTCCAATACTTTGTGGATATATATTCGAGTTCAGACGCTGTTTGTAGGTTCGGAACCACTGTCATTAGCCAACTCAAGGTAGGGATATCGTTCCGCCATATCAACATAACCCCTTTTCCTAACCAACTAGGGTCGACCACGACTTCATATGCTGGACAATATAGTTCTTAATGCTGCCCGATAGTACAAGGGGACTGGTTAGAAATTTTAAGAAATTGACTGTTCATTAAAATTAGGCCCGTCAATTACAACAGAACCCTTGACCTGTGTGTGAATTGATTTTTTATTTCCGATGTGAATCTTTTTTTTTTTTACTTTCATAACGATAATTTTACGAAGAAGGTATTGAATTGGGAAGTTCAGAAGTACTTGTAACATCGAAAGTTAGGTATTACCGTGGTAGACGGTTGAGACTGGAAAAAATCGGTGTTTTTTTTATTTATAGGGATCACGCTAATGTTCGTATATATGTATCATGTTTTTATTGTAATTGTTTTCCGGCGTTAATGGAACAATATTCGCCAACAATTAGAGATCATTTCGCTTTTGATATCAGCGCAATGAGTAACTTAATGTAGACGAAAATTTGTTTTTAGCTGATATTTATAGAGCATACAAGTTGGCAATAAAATTGGATGTTATTGCTTTCAAATAATTTTATCGAGTAGTAGGCGGCATTTAGACTATCGAAAACTTTGGATACAGTCCACATTTCTTCAAAATCAGCTTTCACTGAGACTGAAGAGGTAGCCTCCAGGTATCAGCAGAATTTAAGAATGAAACAGCTTCCCACTTTCTCAGTGATTCTCTGTTTCCTTCTTCCCAATCCTCTCACTCACTTCTTACGGGCTTAAAAGCCAGCTCTCGACTAAAAATTAGGCATGATACACATATTGCATGAAAATAGCAGTGAGTACCAACTACTTGTGAAGTTCGATGTGTAAACATTCAGGTGTACGTAGGAAACTAATATTTTTAAGTTAGGCTTACCCATAGGTTGAAGTTGTAACTAAATATAACATTACCAGAAACACTTTCGCGCTTTTTTAGAACATCTTCGTCGGCTTCTTATCTATAACACCCGACAATGTTTTACAATCGGTTTATTACTGGTAGCGAATTGTTATAGTTTGTTATCAGCTTGCTATCGATTTGTTATCAGCTTGTCCTCGTCTTCTTATTGGTTTGTCATTAAAAGGTTACACATTTGTCATCGATTTTATATTGAAGTTGTATGGGTACCTGCTTCTTAACAAACAGATGAATCGTCGTTAAGAAGTTCATAACAAATTGGTAACACTCTGTTCAGAAATCGATAACTTTTAAAATCAATACATTTTTCATAAAATAATTGATAACTTTTATATGACACGCCGATAACAAATTGGTAATACTCCGATAACAAATCAATAACTTTTCGGCAAGTAATCGATAACTTTTTGATAACGAATCGACAACTTTTCGATAACACTTCTATAAGAAAGTTTTCGATAACAAACGTATAACTCGTCGGTTGAAAATCGATTTAATTTAATTTATCATAATTTAATTTAATTTATCATAATTTAATTTAATTTATCATAATTTAATTTAATTTATCATAATTTAATTTAATTTAATTTTTCTCACATGTCCCCACATAATTAATATAATTTAATACAATTTAATTTTCATTAACTCAATTTAATTTTCTTTCATATATTTATATTTCATGTAAATCTAATCAAATAATATAGAAAGACTAGCAGACCCGGCAGGCGTTGTTATGTCCTAACTTTGGTCTATCTGCATAACATCATCTATCCCTATCTCTCTATCTTCGTCTAACTCAATCTCTTTCTCCTCTCCTCTTTTTACTTCCTTCTAGTTCTTCTTATTCTGCTCCATCCCTTATTCTTAGTCCCAGTTCCAGTCGCAGTCTCAAGCTGAACAAAAATGGTTTCTTAAAAAAAAGGTTAACGGGTAGATCACCCTCACCATTTAGGGTATGAAAAAAAGATATTGTCCGATTCTCGGATTTACGCAATATGCTCACGAAATTTTATGAGAATCGGTCGAGCCGTTTCGAAGGAGTTGAACCACAAACACTATGACACGACACACTAGGCTTGCATTTACAGTCTGCATACATATATCTCCCCTATAGCATACCATTTAGAAAGCTTACGCTTACATTTAGAATACCCCATACCGTGAACAAAAATGTTTACATATCAAACATTTTAGGTTTTCCCACATTGGTCCATATTTCTTCTATACCTACGAAACAGATTGAGATAACGACTTGAAAACTCGTTATTGAAGACCTTATTAACATCTTTCCTGCATAAACACAGCCTAGGACTACCCGGGTCCACATTTGGCATATTACTAGATTAATTAGTAGGATTCGAAAAAGAGAATCACCTCAAGATGACAGACCCTAATGTAACTACCCGGCGTTTGACTTTCTCGCGATGGTCAATATACGTTAGCGAGTTGGTTTTCATATGTGGTGTGGGGCTAATGGTAAGCTCATTTCAAAGACTACATACATAAAGATGTGTCATTCAGTGTGCATATTATTAAGCAGATACTTATAACAACGTCAAAAACAGAATATAAAATAATTAATACAAGTATGCTCGTAGATATATACAACTCTCCATATATGTAGAATGGGAATTCAATAAATCGTGATAAAATGCTATACCAAAAGTTATATACATATGTATTTATGTATGTATGTTGCAAGCTATAATAATAACAAGTAAGGAAAGCTAAGTTCGGGTGTACCCGAACATTACATAGTCAGCTGAGAGCTTTGGAGACAAAATATGGGAAAATCACCATGTAGAAAAATTAACCAAGGGTAACCCTGTTTATATGACGTGGGTATCAAATTAAAGGTATTAAAGAGTATTTTAGAAGGAAGTGGGCCATAGTTCAATAAAAAAATAAAAAAAACAATCCAATCACCATGTTTCATCCCTTTTTTCGTATCTGGTATAGAATTATGGCATTTTTTTCATTTTTCGAAATTTTCGATATCGAAAAAGGGGGCGTGGTCATATTCGGATTTCGCCCATTTTTAATATCAAGATAACGTGAGTTCAAATAAGTACGTGGACTAAGTTTAGTAAATATATATGGATTTTTGCTCAAGTTATCGTGTTAACGGCCAAGAGGAAGGACAGACGGTCGACTGTGTAAAAAAACTCGGCGTGGCTTCAACCGATTTCGCCCATTTTCACAAAAAACAGTAAGCGGCATAGAAGCTATGCCCTTACCAGCTTTCACAAGGATTGGTAAATTGTTGTTCGACTTATGGCATTAAAAGTATTCTAGACAAATTAAATGAAAAAGGGCGGAGCCACGCCCATTTTGAAATTTTCTTTTATTTTTGTATTTTGTTGCACCATATCATTAATGGAGTTGAATGTTGACATAATTTACATATGAGCCGCTCAGTGCACACATCGATTAACTCCATAAAACGAAAATTTGAGAAACGCGATGATGTAATGTATATTGTTTTTAAAAATTCCTCTAACGGTATATAAAACAAGTAAAGAAGGCTAAGTTCGGGTGTAACCGAACATTACATACTCAACAGAGAGCATGGGAGACAAAATAAGGGAAAATGACCATGTAGGAAAATGAACCTAGGGTAACCCTGGAATGTGTTTGTATGACATGGGTATCAAACGGAAGGTATTAAAGAGTATTTTAGAAGGGAGTGGGCCATAGTTCTATAGGTGGACACGTTTTCGAGATATCGCCATAAAGGTTGACCAGGGGTGACTCTATAATGTTTTTGTATGATATCGGTGTCAAATGAAAGGTGTTAATGAGTATTTTAATGATGTCGTTGTTCTTCAATCTGAGATTAATAAGCTTTATATCTGGTGTGTTAAGAACCGTCTTTTCCTTAATATAAGTAAGTGCCACACTGTGACGTACGGTAAACTGCTGAGGCCACTTCATACCTCCTATCATATTGCAGAAACCTTTCTTCGTACGACTCTTGAAGTTAAAGACTTGGGGGTATACTTCGACTCAAAGTTTAATTTTAACACTCACGTCAGCTTCACAATTTCTAAGGCGCTTTCAATGCTTGCTTTTGTCAGACGCCATTCCGCAAACTTCTCTGACCCCTACACACTCAAAGTTTTATATACGTCCTTTGTGCGGTCCAAACTTGAGTATGCGGCTTTCATTTGGCGGCCCTACCACGCAGTTCACATCAACCGCCTGGAGCGGGTCCAAAAAATCTTTATGCGCTTCGCGTTTTTTTTCATTACGTTTCTCTGAACTGATCCCGTCTTATGAGTCTCGATGCCAACTAATATCCTTACTATCCCTAAACAGTTTCAGAATTCTTTTGGCCTCGTTGTTCATTTTCGATCTTTTCACGGGCAAAATTGACTGCGCGCTGCTTCTTGAAAGACTATGCTTAAATACTCCCTGTAGAAACCTCCGCCACTTTGAAATCTTTTTCATAGGGCTGAGTAGAACTGTTTATAACTCAAAAGCGCCTATTAACAGAGCCCTATCAGAAATTAATTGCTTCTCAAGTGTTTTGGATATTGATTTCTCCGACTCAAAATACGCTTTTCAACTAAAACTAAAAAATCACTTAATATGTAATAATATAAATTCTTTTTGCTAGTGTTCTCCATAGCTTAATATAAGCTGGTCTCTGTAATTTAGTCATTAGTGTCTGTAATAAACATTTGTTACTAGACTAAATAAATAAATAAATAAATACAAATTTTACAAGGGAGTGGGCCTTAGTTCTATAAGTGGACGCCTCTTCGAGATATCGCCATAAAGGTGGACCAGGGGTGACTCTATAAGTGTTTATACAATATGGGTATCAAATTAAAGATATTAATGAGGGTTTTAAAAGGGAGTGTCCCTTAGTTGTTGCACTCTCTATTGATGACGATCATGGCAAACGTTTGAAGGACAATGCATTGAGGGCATGCACCTGGAACGTCCGCTCCCTGAATGGGATTGGTGCAGATGCCCGGCTGGTTGATGTCCGCGTCAAAGCAAAATCTGACACCACCGCTATCCAAGAAATGCGTTGGACGAAGCAAGGAAGAAAGAAGATCAAAAATTGTGACATCTACTGGAGTGGCCATACGAATAAGCGCAGTTTCGGCGTCGGATTCGTAGTGGTAGAGTGACTTCGTCGCCAACTTCTGGCGTTCAGGCCTATGGACGAGCGTCTCTCCGCTATCCGAATAAAAGCAAAATTTTTTTAATATATCATTCATCTGCGCCCATGCGCCGACAGAGGAGAAAGACGATGAGGTGAAAGACACTTTTAATGAACAATTAGAACGCACATACGAGCGCTGCCCCCGTCATGATATAAAATTCGTGCTTGGCGACTTTAACGCCAGGGTGGGCAAAGAAGGTCATTTTGGCCCTACAGTCGGAAAGTTCAGCCTACACAATGAAACTTCTCCCAACGGACTGAGGCTGATTGACTTTGCCGGTGCTCGAAACATGGTCATATCCTGCACGAGGTTCATGCATAAAAAGATACATCAAGCTACATGGCTGTCTTCTGATCGAAATACTCGCAATCAGATCGATCACGTTGTGATATACGGGCGGCATGCCTCCAGTGTTTTAGATGTGCGCACGATCCGAGGACCTAAAATCGACTCGGACCATTATCTCGTTGCAGCCAAAATACGCACCCGCCTCAGCGCGGCTAAAACCAAGGAACAAAAAACAAGGAAAGCTAGACGTCGAAAAGCTTCAATCACAACAGGCTGCCAATGATTTCGCGACTCGACTCTCACACCTGCTCTCTGAGAGCACAACTCATCCTAAAGGAATACAGGAGCAGTGGGAGCATATCTCCAAAGCACTTCGTACTGCCGCCGAGTAAAAAATTGGTTACCGGCGGCCACGAAAAAACAACTGGTACGATGAAGAATGCCGCGTTGCAACCGAAAGAAAAGACGCTGCCTACAGGGCTACGTTAAAAGCGTGAGTTGAAAAGGGAAGCGAGACGCCTTTTCAGGTAGAAAAAAGAAGAAGCAGAAAGGCGTGAGTGCGAGGAGCTTGAGCTGCTGCCATCAGGAATAACGTACGAAAACGGAAGGTTTTAAGACCGGGGCAAACTCCTGTAGGAACGAAAACGGCGACCTTGTAACTGATGTCCAGAGAGTGCTTAGATTATGGAGGGAACACTTCTCTGCTCTCCTAAATGGAAGTAGCGATTCACCGCGCAGAGATGAGGAATCCGATCCCGCAATCGATGATGATGGACTATATGTCCCCCGCCCGATTATGACGAATTTAGAATAGCAATAACCAGATTGAAAAACAACAAGGCCGTGGGCGCTGATGGATTGCCTGAGGAGCTATTCAAGTACGGCGGCGAGGAGTTGGTAAGCCGCATGCAACAGCTTCTTAGCAAAATATGGGCGGACGAGTGCATGCCCGACGATTGGAATCTAAGTGTTCTTTGCCCAGTCCACAAGAAGGGGGATACTGCAAAATGCACCAACTATCGTGGAATCAGCCTTCTTAATATCGCATATAAGGTCCTTTCAAGTGTATTGTGTGAAAGATTGAAGCCCACCGTGAACCGGCTGATTGGACCTTATCAGTGCGGCTTCAGACCTGGTAAATCTACCATCGACCAGATTTTCACAATGCGCCAAATCTTGGAAAAAACCCATGAAAAAAGAATCGACACACATCACCTCTTCGTCGACTTTAAAGCCGCCTTCGACAGCCCGCAAAGGAGTTGCCTATATGCCGCTATGTCTGAATTTGGTTTCCCCGCAAAACTTATACGGCTGTTCAAAATGACGTTGAGCAACACCATCAGCTCAGTCAGAATTGAGAGGGACCTCTCCGAGCCGTTCGAAACTAAACGAGGTCTCAGACAGGGTGACCCCTATCGTGCGATTTCTTTAATTTGATGCTGGGTAAAATTATACTAGCTGCAGAACTTAACCGCACTGGAACAATATTATATAAAGACGTGCAATTACTGGCATATGCTGATGACATTGATATCATCGGCCTAAACACCCGCGCTGTTAGTTCTGCTTACTCCAAACTGGAAAAAGAAGCGGTAAAGATGGGTTTAATGGTGAATGAGGACAAAACGAAGTACCTGCTGTCATCGAGCAAAGAGTCAGCGCATACGCGCCTTGGCAACCACTGTTGGCAGCCATAATTTGGAAATAGTAAAAGACTTCGTTTATTTGGGAACCAGCATCAACACTAGCAACAACATCAGCACTGAAATCCAGCGAAGAATCAATCTTGCCAATAAATGCTACTTTGGACTAGGTAGGCAATTGAAAAGTAAAGTCCTCTCTCGGCGAACGAAAATCATACTAGTCATACAAGTCACTTATCGTACCCGTCCTGCTATATGGGGCAAAAACATGGACCATGACAACAGCAGATGAAGCGGCTTTGGAAGTGTTCGAGAGAAAAGTTCTTCGAAAGATTTATGGACCTCTACGCGTTGGCGATGGCGAGTACCGAAAAAGATTTAATTATGAGATGTACGAGCTATACGCAGACATCAACATAGTCCAGCCAATTAAAACGCAGCGGCTGCGCTGGCTAGGCCATGTTATGCGAAAGAAAGATGATGCTCCGGCCAAGAAAGTGTTTCTATCGGCACCCGCCTATGGAAGCAGAGGTAGAGGCCGGCCCCCATTCCGTTGGAAGGACCAGGTGGAAAACGATTTAAACTCCTTTGGTGTGACCAATTGGCGCCAGTTGGCGGAACGAAGGAGCGACTGGCGCGCCTTGTTGGACGACCATAACCATTTAAACGGTTAAGCGCCAATTAAGTAAGTTAGATGGGAGTGGCCCATAGTTGTATATGTGAAGGCGTTTTCGAGATATCGACCAAAATGTGGACCAGGGTGACCCAGAACATCATCTGTCGGGTACCGCTAATTTATTTATACATATATGTAATACCACGAACAGTATTCCTGCCCTGATTCAAAGGGCTTTCGATTTCGCCCGTAGAACTTTTTCATTTTCTTTCACTTAATATGGTAGGTGGCACACCCATTTTACAAAGTTTTTTCTAAAGTTATATTTTGCGTCAAAAAACCAACCCAATCACCATGTTTCATCCCTTTTTTCGTATTTGGTATAGAGTTATGGAATTTTTTTTTTTTTTTTCGATATCGAAATAGTGGCGTGGTCATAGTCGGATTTAGTTCATTTTAAATAGCGATATGAGATGAGTGCCCAGGAACTTAGATACCAAATTTCATTAAGATACCTCAAAATTTACTCAAGTTATCGTGTTTACGGACGGACGGATGGACGGACATGGCTAAATGAATTTCTTTTTTCGCCCAGATCATTTTGATATATAGAAGTCTATATCTATCTCGATTAGTTTATGCCGTTACGGATTACCGTTATGCGAACAAAATTAATATACTCTGTGAGCTCTGATCAGCTGAGTATAAAAAAGAATATGGACTGAAGCGAATCTGCAAGATATCAATAAACGCAACAATTAACGGCTGTTTATTTTAAGAAAATTACTTTTCATCTGTTCGTACATACTCTCACTAACTACGTGAACACGTATTGTGCTAGGCTAAATTGGAAACCGAAGCGCTTAAGTATAAAATGTTTAAACTTCAGAGGTCAACTGTTTGTTGGTTGTGTGTAAAAGTTTATTTTGGATTTTACAACAATGGCCTTGTTACTTTGTTTTGATTTAGAAGATGTTGTATTAGTATATATATCAAATCCCTTTTTACTCTTATTTAAGGTCAAACAAGTTAGTGGAGGTCTCATCTTCCTCAGCTTCCAAACTGCGGCCGGAGCTTCTTCATCCATTCGCATAACGCGACCTATCCAGCGAAACCTTTGGGTTTTTATTCGCTGCACTACCATCGTATCTACCTAAGGTCATATAATCATTATATCTGCTTCGATACTCGTTGTTGGCATCACGAACAAGATTTATCCCATCTTCCCTTGACACCGGCCATTATTCCGAACCGCACCTCAGGTATAATGAGCGATTTGTAGGGCGTGATTTTCGTTCGTCGAGCGAGAACTTTACTTTTCAATTGCCTACTCAGTCCAAAGTACCCCTTCTTGGCAAGAGTTATTCTTCGTTTGAAGCTGACATTGTTTTCGCTGTCAAGGCTAGATAGAATGCTCGGGTTCTTAATACTCCGATTGCCCATTTCTCAAATTAACAAAAAATAAATGTAAGGCGCGATACTTCCGAAGAGATTCTCTTCCAATTAGCATCGTGCTCTTTTTAATTTTTCCTACAAATTGGCGGGAATTTTTACTGAGAAGCTTTTCAAGCCGAGGGGCGACCCCGCTTGGAAAATTTTTTTTCTAATTGAAAAAAACTTGTTTCTAAATTTTCGATGTCGCCGGCAGTTGAACCCTCGATCTTCGGTGTGATAGGCGAGCACGCTACCACAACACCACGCCGGTGTGCTTTTTTCTTGAAAACGTTTGTTCATTTCTCAAGTGCATTTGCTCATTTCTCAAACACATTTACCCTTTTCTTTCTTTAAATCATGTGCGAACAATAACAATCCCAACCATCAGTCGCTACCACGCCTCCTGATCCTCATACCATATGCCATCACAGAAGATAGAGGACTGCGACTTCGAACGCATACCTTCGTCGGCGTCACTTTCCTACAAGCTCTAGGTGTAGCTCCGAAGAATTTCTAACGGATGTTTTTGTCGCGCTATGCTGCCGAACTTCACCAGAGAAACACCTTGAAACGTTAGGGAGTGACAAAGATGCCGCCTTCGAAATCATAAGCAGCCTAAGTGGATGTCAATGCATAACTCATCGTGAAAATCTTATAATCCTCTGCGCATCTACATAATTACAATTTTACAACCCTGGATAAAATTTTTTAAATGTAGACCAAAGTTTGCAGACGTTTGTGTTCAAAACATTGATTTCAACAGTCTTCGTTAACTTTCAACGATATTTTAGGATGAAAGTCGACCGATTTTAAGTTGAAAGATGTAAACTTCTGTTTTCCGGCGTTATGATATAAGATCTCATTATGTATGACCGCGTAGCTTCAGTTTTCAGACTAGTTCCACTATCCACTACGTTAGCACACACGGTCATTGGTTCGACTGTTTTGGGAAAGCTTTTGCTTCACCACTTTGAGTGTTCTTGCGAAGGACAAAGCCTCACCTGGTAAATATATGTGCCTACGTACATTTGTAAAAGGAGCCGTAACGTGTAGGTGATATTTAAACTTGGTTGATAGGCTATAATCAACATGTTTCACTCCAAGGGACTAGTTTGGGATAGGGCCGCCAACTTTAGGAAATGCCAAAACGAGAGACTTGAGTGTTGAAGGATGAAGTGTGAAAATCAAAATTAACATTTCAGACGCTATTGTATAGTTTCGCATATAAACAAAAGATGTTTGAATGTAAGCCCAAGTATTTTTCAAACCCTTCTCATACGTATATATATTCTTAGCTTAAGTTTGAGGTAAGAAACATTTCAAAGGAGTGTTTATGCTCCTAGAACCTACTAAAGGATTTTGCATCACTGATTTCGCTTATTCTTTGAGCCAATCGCAATATAAATTTTTTTTAAAAAATCGGCACCTTTTTTGGGTAACTTGCTTTTTTTAACAACTTGAGGACAATTTGAAAACATGTTCGCCTTGGGTCATTTTATTTGAATTCATTGTTCATTCATTAAAATAAAATAAAATATGCAATGTTAGCATATAAATTTATTATATAACTTTTCTTTTAGTGTTTTGTTTTAATAACTTGGTGAATTGGGTGATGCAAAGTACATGTGAAGCTGACATCCAAAGCGCCTGTTTTTTTAAATAACTTTTGAACAGTTAGAAAGAGTTAAATTTAGCAATTAGTTTCTTATAACTGGCAGTTATGCGCATCCGTTCATACCACTTTCGACCATATCCGACCAATTTTCGACATGAACAATAAATGGCCTAAACAGTCTTAAAAGAGTAGAAAATATAATACCGCGCCGGACGCCGCCGCCGCCGCGCCAATATTTTTGACATTCGGCGCCGGCGTGCGAAAAACGACCAAAATCGGCGGCGGCGGCGGCGTTTATCGGTGGCGTATATCTCTAATATGTACAGCAGCGACCACCAAAATAGCAGTGTTAAATTTTTTCGTCAATAAAATTCTTTTTTTTTATTTTCCATTTGGAAATTTGGAATTGAAACCATGCAAACTCATTTTCGTAAAACTTTTTTGAACTTAAGTATTTTTTGGCTTTCAAAATTCGAGAAAATTTTTCGAAAATTTCGAGCTTTTTATTTAAAGTCTAGTTTTCTGCCTTTTTTCAAGAACTTTACGAAAATTTCCAATTTTTTAATTAAAGTTTTATGAACCTTTTCGAGTACCTATGCAGTCAATTTTATTATAACAAAGCACTGTTGCTGTTTATATGTACATATTTCTGCGCTTGTGTGCCGATTTAGCGGATGTATACGGTAGTTCACACGCCACGACAGCTCGTATCGATGACGATCTACAATTGTTTACCTTTAATTATTTTAGAAAGTATTTCCGCTAGATATTATTGTAGAATATAAATAGCACTTTTTTGTTTTATTAAATTCTTACTTATTAAAGCGCGATTTTCACATCGAAAAATTATATACAAAAAATCATGATAAAACTATAAGAAGGTAAAACCATTCTCTCTTCTCGGCGACCATAATGGTTTTTTGATCTTAAATTTTGTGGAAATGCCAGACCAAAGAAAATACAATCAAAAAATGTGTTGGTTTGTCATTTTTCACTTTTTTAAATGCCAAATATATAAAAATGTATGATATTAGTGGAAAATTGTAACAAATTGTTTAAAAATCGATTTTTTTGTTTCACGATAATTGACGCACATTGGGAGCAACGTCGCTGTGGTATAGAGGTAGTGTGCCGACCCATCCCTCAAAAATGGATCGATTGTCCGTCCGCATTGCCTAAGCATATAAATATATATATAAGTATATATATATTTTTTTACGATTTCGGCCCCATTTTAACAGCTAGAAGCTTCAAATTTCACCAAATGCTTACGTGTATAGCATATACTGATGTCTGAAAAAATCATTGAGATCGGTGGTATATATATTATATACTTCATATAAACTGTCATTTTTGCCCCTTTTTTACGGCTAGAAGCTTCAAAATTCATCAAATTTCATCAAATAGTTACGTCTACGTCATATATTTTTGAAATACGTGATTCGTAGTCATATTTTTTACATACAGACCACAAAAAACGTGAAGCTTTGCATCCTCACACAGATTACCTACCTATTTTTTATTTTATATTTATCTTAAAAATCGTTTAGATATGTTCAAATTTCACTAAATGCTTACGTATATAGCATATATTGTTGTCTGAGAAAATCATAGATACCGGTGGTATATATAGTATATATCTCATACAACCGATTGTTCAGATAAGAAACTTTGCGCAATTTCTTCCCCATTTTAACAGCTAGACGCTTCAAATTTCACCATATCCTTACGTATATAGCATATATTATTGTCTGAAAAAATCATAGAGATCGTTGGTATATATATTATATACCCCATATAAACTCTAATTTTTGCCCCCTTTTTACGGCTACAAGCTTCAAAATTCATCAAATTTCACCAAATAGTTACGTTTACGTCATATATTGTTGAAATACGTGATTCGTAGTCATAGTTTTTACACGCAGACCACAAAAAACCTGAAACTTTGCATCCTCACACAAAGTACCTACCTGTTTTTTATTTTATATTTATCTTAAAAATCGTTAAGGTATGTAGATCTGTTCACTATATATTTCTTATCTTATACATCCGATTATTCGGAGATTACGAACGGGATAAGATTATTGTTCAGCCCCATTCATGAAAGGTATGAAGTCTTCGGCACAGCCGAAGACAGTCCCGTTCTTACTTGTTTTTCTTTGAGTTATGGCTCCCGAAACAAAGAAAATTGCTTATGCGAAAGTTTTCTTGAGCGTTTTTTTATGATGTGGATATCGCGCTTAAAGTGCCCTAACAAGCCAACCTAATATAAACGCACGCAAGTCATTTGCTGTCAAAAATGTCTCATGCACATACAACTTGTATGAGAGCAACTCAAATTGAATTTGCTGCGTGAAAACCTAACTCGATTTCCAATTTTTGTTCTGCGTGACATTTAGATTTGACGTTTGCACACATGCTTTACATTGTCGCAACGCATGCTTATTTGGGTTAGGGTAAAAAACGCCGGTTGTTTGCGTGCGCTAAAAAAACGCAGTGCGGTTTTATTAGGTTGGCTTGTAAGGCGTCTACGAGCTGTTTAAATTGTATTGCCAGTAGGCGGAGAGATTCATAATAAACGTTTCTAATTGGTTGTTATTCAACTATCTCAAATCCGCAGCAGAGTCTATAACTTTAAAGTACTTTTATGTAAGACAAGTGTTATCTCAACTCAAGAAAATTGTTAAAAAAAAAAATAAACTATTAATTGAGTCACATTAAAATCCCATCATAGAAATACATCATGATTCAATTACTAGAGGTTTGTTCTACAATGATGACAGATCTTTTACACTCCAAAATAGAAAAATCTGGACGGGTTGATTTTACGAAGTAAGGAAAACGGGGAATAATTCAATCTCCTTCAGTGAAAATTGTAGTAGAAAAGTATCTTTGGTGGTATATTAGTAGTGATAATAAATTTGTAAATGCCAAACGTTTTTGGGGAAATAAATAATTTTCTACTAAATATTTCTAAAATTTATAAAGTTATGTTGGTTTGGTCATACTTTCAGAAATTGTTTGAAGAATGCCGTAGGTTAGAATTCTATTAAAAAATGCACTATCTCAAAATTTGTTTCAAAAACTCCCTATATTAGCATAAGTTCAATGCATTTTGTCATAAGAGGGAGTTAATGAAAGGCATTCTGAGATGAAGAGTTCTTCAATCTAACTCTAATATAGGGCGGTTTTGTGCCAAATCATGATTTGGGAAATTTTTTAAAAATATTTTGAGATAGCACGATTTTGAACAGGAAGCTCACATGAGGTGATACGCTACTCAGCAGCCGCAATGAACTGACAAGCTTATAAAAAATTACCCTGGCCGATCCACCAATGAGATGGGATCAAAATTAAATGCTTGCAAAATCCCTTTGTACACAAAATCTTTTTCAGTGCACGAAAACATTACAACAACATGAAAATTGCCAACTTCAACTGCAAATATCTCCGGACACAGATACAATTTTTCTTTTCCGCCTTCGGATTATTGTTGTCAAGGTTACCTTTCTCGATATTTTTTGGATACGTATTAGCAGTAGATTCCTGTTCTAGACTTTTACCTGAATAAGTTAACATGCCCAATGAGTACATTTCGTTATGGCATCTCCATTATTTACTAATGACATTTTTACGTGATTCAATTTAGTAGTCCAGGTTTTGACGTTGAACGATGAATTTTTAATTGGTTTAGGTTTCGAATATTAATAGGTTTACGAAAGTGCGCGATTTCTTGGTGTCCTAACTTTTCATAAAATTACCTATGTTCAATGTTCAGACATACTAATAGATCGAGGCATAGTTAATAAATTCACTATTAAACTAAAAAAAATGTTCTAAGGAACTATACAGTTCAGTACTTATCGGATATTTGTAAACTGATTGCTTCCTATTTCTACTACTAATATTTTTCGAAAATTCGCAAAGAAACAACACAGTTAACGGATGTCATTCGGTTTGGGAGCAAAATGGCTGCAACTGTCAAAAGATGTATCTGTCGAGCAAACCTCTTGTGATTGAATCATGGAAATACATTACATTTCGATTGGAGGAAATATACATAATTATTCTCGTTAGATCCCATTTAGTTTGAGGGCGCTATGTTTCTACACTGTTTCTCGAGTCGTCCTCTATCACAGCCGATACGAGAACAGGCGTAGTTAAGTAATTTTCCTTTAAATTTATCTAACTTCAGTGTTTTCTGAGTCTTTACCGAAGACGCCTTTTATTGAAACTTTTTACTAGGGTAGTCCCAAAAGTGTTGTACAAGTGAAAGATGTGTTTATATACTTAAGGTGGTTTCATTTGATCAGAAGGTGTGGGTGAAGCGTTAATGAAGCGCCACTCGATGACTTATCCACGGAAATAACTTATTTAACTTCTCGTTATCAGTATTTTCTTCCCTTCAACTAACGCTGTAGACCTCAGACTTTATCATACCAGTAAAGTAAAGTAGGGTGAGAAAACCTAGAAGCACGTGAACATGATAATTAGTGCCTTAGCGCTCTGCTTTCATATTCTGTTAGGGACTGACACACCGGCGGTGTTCCCCAAATCTTTCGAGGAGTGTTTCCTTCACTTCAACTATAAACTTATTTATGACAAAGAATGTATATTTTTTTTTTTACAAAGTCCTAACTTACCTATTATCTATAAGTATGTATATATGTATGTAGTACAATGTATTGAGCATTCAGTTTTACAGCTGTCAATTTTAATTTATGTCAGACGATTTAGTCATTCGTGCCAATATCCAAATTGCATATTTTTGCATCAAATTGACACTGATAAGCTTTTGCATTTGTGTAGCTCATTTTTTCCATAAGTGTCGCATTTTGTACGAGTAACATAATGTACTTTTGCTTTCACAATCTCCTATGAGTCAGTTCACAGGAAGCACTGTTCGTTCGTTAAATTGAAAATTTCGATAATTCCCTTTCAATGGATGACGCTCACATAGCGGGCCCCTAGCAGCAAGCAGTCGCGTAAATTACTATTTTTATATTTTATGATCAATTACATTGATTGGCTGGCTATCGAAAGCTATAATTGATAGATATTTCTTTATGACGCAGAAATACATAGAACATTTTATTAATGAAACGAAGACAAAGTTTAGTGTACGCTTAGTTATAGATTCAACGCTTATCACTTTTTACAACAATTTTCTGGCACAAGAAACATTTCTTGTCCGTCATTTTCTTTTGCTTACGGCGTGGAATTAGAGAGTTCTGTCGACGTGACATACTTACCAAGATATGAGTCCATAAAAAAAATTGTGGAACTTGCTTCAAAACGTACTCTAAGGCCGGGTTTTTGTACGAGTTTAAACTCAAGGTAAAGTTGATTAGAGTTTATAACCTCTCCACTTTGTTTGATAACATGCAATTTGCTGCTAATCTCAACTTAAGCAGCCAATGGGCAGGGTCTTAACTGTTGTTAACATTAACTGGAGTATAAACTTGTGCTGAAAAAACAAGCTCTCTAAGATTCAAAATATTGATTTCTCCATATCGAGAGATGCTTTCAAGTCATCCATTCATTTAACTACTTTTTATACCTTTCATGAAAATGAAATGGTATATTAACTTTGGCACGAATCTCAATTTTGAGATATCTTGATAAAATTTGGTGAGATGGTGTATTTAGGTGTACGATTAGACATTTGTTGGAACCGGCCGGATCGGACCTCTATAGGATATATCCTCCATACAACCGACTTATCAGGAAAAGAGGATTTTTATCATATTTTCCTAAATTTATCAGATTGGAGCTTCAAACTTCACCATATGCTTTCGTATATTGCACATATTGTTGTCTGAAAAAATGGATGAGATCGGTCGTATATATAGTATATATCCCCCACAACCGATTGTTCAGATAAGAAACTTTTCGTAATTACTGCCCCATTTTAGGAGCTAGAGGCTTCAAATTGCAACGAATGCTTACATATATAGCATATATTGTTGTTTGAAAAAATCATAGAGATCGGTGGTATATATAGTATATATCTCATACAACCGATTGTTGAGATAAGAAACTTTTCGCAATTTCTGCCCCATTTTAACAGCTAGAAGCTTCAAATTTCACCAATTGCTTATATATATAGCATATATTGTTGTCTGAAAAAATCATAGAGATCGGTGGTATATATAGTATATACCCCATATAAACTGTCATTTTTGTCCCTATTTTACGGCTAGAAGCTTCAAATTTCATCAAGTACTTACGTTTACGTCATACATTGTTGAAATACGTGATTCGTAATTATAGTTTTTACATGCAGACCACAAAACACGTGAAACTTTGCATCCTCACACAAAGTACCTACCTATTTTTTATTTTATATTTATCTTAAAAATCGTTTAGGTATGTACATCTGTTCACTATATATTTCTTTTCGTATACAGCCGTTTATTTGGAGATTACGAATGGGATAAGATTATTGTTCAGTCCCATTCATGAAAGGTGTGAAGTCCCGTCCTTACTTGTTTATTTTATTATACCTTTCATAAACATAAAATGGTATATTAACTTTGGTCCCATGTTTGTAACGTTGAGAAATATAGAAGATAGACTCACCATTAAGTATACCGAATTGATCAGGGCGACGAACTGAGTTGATATAGCCATGTCTGTCTGTCCGTCCGTCCGTCTGTCTGTTTGAACGGAAACTAGTCCCTCAAATTTGAGATATCTCATTGAAATTTGGCACAAGGATGTATTTTTGTATTATATTAGACATTTGTCGGATCCGGTAGGATCGGACCACTATAACATATATCTCCCATACAACCGACCGTTCAGATAAGACGATATTGGTCATTCCTGCCGCAATTTAGAAAGTATAAACGTGAAACTCGGTGATATATATTCTAATATATCATAGAAGATATCCTGAAAAAATTATTTTGATCGGAGCTATATATAGTTATATCCCATACAACTGATCGTTCAGATAGAAAGATTTTTGGCCATTTCTCCCTTAATTTAGAAAGTATAAACGTGAAATTCGGTGATATATATTTTAATATATCATAGAAGATTTTCTGAAAAAATCACTTTGATCGGAGCTATATATAGTATATATCCCATACAACCGATCGTTCAGATAGAAACATTTTTGGCAATTTCTCCCTTAATGTCCAATATATAAACGTGAAACTTGGTGATATTAATATTAGATTAGAAGATTTCCTGTAAAAATCATTTCGATCAGAACTATATATAATATATATCCCATACAACCGATCGTTCAGATAATGGGGTTTTTTGCCATTTTTATACCTTTCATGAAAATGAAATGGTATATTAATTTCGTCACGAAAACGAAAATTGTAAGTCCTTAAAGGAAAATAGATAGACCCACCATTAAGTATACCGAAATAATCAGGTTGAAGAGCTGAGTTGATTTAGCCATGTCCGTCTGTCTGTTTGTATGCAAACTAGTCCCTCAATTTTTGAGATATCTTAATAAAATTTGGTGAGCGGGTGTATTTGGGTGTCCGATTAGACATTTGTCGGAACCGACCGGATCGGACCACTATCGCATATATCCTCCATACAACCGATTTTTCAGAAAAAGAGGATTTTTGTAATATCTTACCCAATTTAACGGATTGAAGCTTCAAACTGCACCATATACTTTCGTATATTGCACATATTTTTGCCTGAAAAAATTGATGAGATCGGTCATATATATAGTATATATCCCCCACAACCGATTGTTCAGATAAGGAACTTTTCGTAGTTACTGCCCTATTTTAAGAGCTAGAGGCTTCAAATTTCAACGAATGCTTACGTATATAGCATATATTGTTGTCTGAAAAAATCATAAAGATCGGTGGTATATATAGTATATATATGGTGGTATATATAGTATATATATATATAGTATATATATATATATATATATTTTCGCAAATTTTAGCCCCATTTTAACAGCTAGAAGCTTCAAGTTTCACCGAATACTTACGTATATAGCATATATTGTTGTCTGAAAAAATCATAGAGATCGGTTGTATATATAGTATATATCTCATACAACCGATTGTTCAGATAAGAAACTTTTCGCAATTTGTGCCCCATTTTAACAGCTATAAGCTTCAAATTTCACCAATTGCTTACGTATATAGCATATATTGTTGTCTGAAAAAATCATAGAGATCGGTTGTATATAGTGTATATATCTCATACAACCGATTGTTCAGATAAGAAACTTTTCGCAATTTCTACCCCATTTTAACAGCTATAAGCTTCAAATTTCACCGATTGCTTACGTATATAGCATATATTGTTGTCTGAAAAAATCATAGAGATCGGTTGTATATATAGTATATATCTCATACAACCGATTGTTCAGATAAGAAACTTTTCGCAATTTCTACCCCATTTTAACAGCTATAAGCTTCAAATTTCACCGATTGCTTACGTATATAGCATATATTGTTGTCTGAAAAAATCATAGAGATCGGTTGTATATATAGTATATATCTCATACAACCGATTGTTCAGATAAGAAAATTTTCGCAATTTCTACCCCATTTTAACAGCTATAAGCTTCAAATTTCACCGATTGCTTACGTATATAGTATGTATTCTTGTGTCAAAAAATCATAGAGATCGGTGATATATATAATATATATATGATGGTATATATAGTATATATATATAGTATATATATATTTTTTTACGATTTCGGCCCCATTTTAACAGCTAGAAGCTTCAAATTTCACCAAATGCTTACGTGTATAGCATATACTGATGTCTGAAAAAATCATTGAGATCGGTGGTATATATATTATATACTTCATATAAACTGTCATTTTTGCCCCTTTTTTACGGCTAGAAGCTTCAAAATTCATCAAATTTCATCAAATAGTTACGTCTACGTCATATATTTTTGAAATACGTGATTCGTAGTCATATTTTTTACATACAGACCACAAAAAACGTGAAGCTTTGCATCCTCACACAGATTACCTACCTATTTTTTATTTTATATTTATCTTAAAAATCGTTTAGATATGTTCAAATTTCACTAAATGCTTACGTGTATAGCATATATTGTTGTCTGAGAAAATCATAGATACCGGTGGTATATATAGTATATATCTCATACAACCGATTGTTCAGATAAGAAACTTTGCGCAATTTCTTCCCCATTTTAACAGCTAGACGCTTCAAATTTCACCATATCCTTACGTATATAGCATATATTATTGTCTGAAAAAATCATAGAGATCGGTGGTATATCTATTATATACCCCATATAAACTCTAATTTTTGCCCCCTTTTTACGGCTACAAGCTTCAAAATTCATCAAATTTCACCAAATAGTTACGTTTACGTCATATATTGTTGAAATACGTGATTCGTAGTCATAGTTTTTACACGCAGACCACAAAAAACCTGAAACTTTGCATCCTCACACAAAGTACCTACCTGTTTTTTATTTTATATTTATCTTAAAAATCGTTAAGGTATGTAGATCTGTTCACTATATATTTCTTATCTTATACATCCGATTATTCAGAGATTACGAACGGGATAAGATTATTGTTCAGCCCCATTCATGAAAGGTATGAAGTCTTCGGCACAGCCGAAGACAGTCCCGTTCTTACTTGTTTATATTTATCTTAAAATCGTTTAGGTATGTACATCTGTTCACTATATATTTCTTATCTTATACAGCGCATTATTTGGAGATTACGAATGGGATAAGATTATTGTTCAGCCCCATTCATGAAAGGTATGAAGTCTTCGGCACAGCCGAAGACAATCCCGCCCTTACTTGTTTTTAATTTAATTTTACTTTCTATGCAGGTTTTTTTAAGTTTGTTGTTCTAAGTACTTAGTATTAATATATTTGTACCTAGTCTGTAAGATCATTGATCATAGACCGAATAAACTAAACTAACTAAAAAGTTCTGCAAGTGGGCCTAAGAAACAATTATACAATTTTTTACTTTAGCTCATGTAGAAAGTAAACCGTTTGACCAATTCTCAATACCAAGAGTTCCACTACACAGTAATAAACGATTTAGATAAAACGAAGTTCTGATTATAGAGATGGTACAACGCCGAAACTGATTTCCTTTTAAACCAAATTTGACAGGAGATATTCGGAAAATCGTTACTATGTATGTACATTAAAATAAAGTGTCTTTTTAACATATCAACTGCTGAGTTGAATATCACCCTATCTAGGCTGCTGTTTCGAAAACGTCTTAAAAATGCCATATCTGAGCGTTCTTCAACTAAACTCTGAGATAGAGCGTTTTTGAAAGAAATTCTTAAATAGGGTTCTTTTGGAAAATGTTCTCAAATTGGGCGTTTTGGCAGTCGATTAAGGGTGATGATCAATTGAGCCGTCTATATCCTCCCGTTTCGTGCTGCTAAAGTGTTAATGTTTTTACCAAGTACTGATGACCTTCGTGATAGGACTACCCGGAGAATAATTTTTGTTACTTTTTTTAATGCATTTAATATCTTTCACTATTAGTTTACATTGATTTATATGGTGTCACTATAGTGACAAGACCTCCGCTAAATTATCACACATTCATACTTATAAACCAGTGTCTAAGCTTGTATAGAAGCCCTGTAGGAATTCAGATTACCTTTTATGCTAAGTAGGGTGTACGATAACATTAAATTTGAGGCAAATTGAGAACAAATGTGGTTTAAAATGTTACCCATACTAGCGCAACTTAAAAAATTCTGTGATATTAAGTTTTGAAACTTTAAATCAATGGTGGCCAAACTGCCAATCATATTTTTATTCTTGATGACTCGTTATTATCGCTATATGTGGAAATACTATCACGGTTGCCATACCATGTTTTCATTTAGAACCAAAACTCATCGAAAAAAGGACCAAATTTTTGTTTTTATTTTGGTTCGTTGTAAATTACAAAATTTTAAGATGTTTCCATGGTTTCTAAACATAGCAAATAGGAGCCTATTTTAATATAAACTCCTTAAAAAAAATAAAATGTACTTTTAAGTATTATATTTTCACCAACCAAACGTTTTAAACCTAGTTTTGTTGAAAAAGCTTTTAGTTCCAGCATTATGTTGTTGATTACAATGAAATAAAATCTATATCGCAGTAAGGTTTTATTAAGAAATGGCTCAAAAATTTGCATCCAAGTAAAAAATATTTTGTATTTCTTATTTGATTCTTCAGACGAATCAAAGATACTTTTATACTCAGTTGAGCAGAGCTCATAGCTACATGTATAAAGGAATCGAGATAGATATAGACTTCCATATATCAAAATCATCAGTATCGAAAAAAATTTTGATTGAGCCATGTCCGTCCGTCCGTCCGTTAACACGATGACTTGAGTAAACTTTGAGGTATCTTGATGAAATTTGGTATGTAGGTTCCTGGGCACTCATCTCAGATCGCTATTTAAAATGAACGAAATCGGACTATAACAACGCCCACTTTTTCGATATCGAAAAACACTAAAAGTGCGATAATTCATTACCAAAGACGGATAAAGCGATGAAAATTGGTAGGTGAGTTGAAGTTATGACGCAGAATAGAAAAATAGTAAATGGGCGTGGCACCGCTCACTTTTAAAAGAAGGTAATTAAAAGTTTTGCAAGCTGTAATTTGGCAGTCGTTGAAGATATCATGATGAAATTTGGCAGGAACGTTACTCCTATTACTATATGTATGCTTAATAAAAATTACCAAAATCGGAGAACGACCACGCTCACTTTTAAAAACAATTTTTTTTAAGTCAAATTTTAACAAAAAATTGAATATCTTTACAGTATATAAATAAATTATGTCAACATTCAACTCCAGTAATGATATGGTGCAACAAAATACAAAAATAAAAGAAAATTTCAAAATGGGCGTGGCCCAGAATACTTTTAATGCCATAGGTCGAACAAAAATTTTCCAATCCTTGTGAAATTTGGTAGGGGCATAGATTCTATGACGATAACTGTTTTCTGTGAAAATGGGAGAAATCGGTTGAAGCCACGCCCAGTTTTTATACACAGTCGACCGCCTGTCCTTCCGCTCGGCCGTTAACACGATAACTTAAGAAAAAATCGATATATCTTTCCTAAACTTAGGTCACGTACTTATCTGAACTCACTTTATCTTTGTATAAAAAATGGCCGAAATCCGACTATGACCACGCCCACTTTTTCGATATCGGAAAATGAAAAAAATGCCATAATTCTATACAAAATATGATAAAAAGAGATGAAACATGGTAATTGGATTGGTTTCTTGACGCAAAATATAACTTTAGAAGAAACTTTGTAAAATGGGTGTGACACCTACCATATTAAGTAGAAGAAAATGAAAAAGTTCTCCAGGGCGAAATCAAAAGCCCTTGGAATCTTGGCAGGAATACTGTTCGTGGTATTACATATGTAAATAAATTAGCGGTACCCGACAGATGATATTCTGGGTCACCCTGGTCCACATTTTGGTCGATGTCTCGAAAACGCCTTCACATATACAACTATGGGCCACTCCCTTTTAAAACCCCCATTAATACCTTTAATTTGATACCCATATCGTACAAACACATTCTAGAGTCACCCTAGGTTCATTTTCGTAAATGGTGATTTTCCCTTATTTTGTCTCCAAAGCTCTCAACTTAGCCTTCCTTACTTGTTTATTTACTCGGCGTTCAAATAAAAAATATTTTTTATTTGTTATTTGATTCTTCAGACGAATTAAAGATACTTTTTATTTTTATTTACTCGGTGTTCAAATAAAAAATATTTTTTTATTTGTTATTTGCTTCTTCAGACGAATTAAAGATACTTTTAATTTTTTATTTAAAAAATACTTTTTACTTGTTATTTGGTTCTTTTGGGAAATCAAAGACAATTTTTGTTTCCGATTTGGGTCGCTATCTGAATGAAAGATACCTCATGCTTCTTACTTGATACGTGTTACAAATAATGCGCGTGTATATCAACTAATTTTGAGCTATGTGTCACCTTTGTCCATTCTTAAAGGATTGACGGACTCCGATCAAATTTTGAAATGATGAAAATGTATCATATATTCCTGCAGCTTTTTGGGACTACTTCGGCACCGTTTCGATACCACACCAGAACCAATTCAGAACAACTTTTTCACTTAATATCCTTAATGACTTTTTTGCAGTAAAAGAACTGTTTCTGAAATATAACACATCATCAACGAGACTATACTAGAATTCTTTAGTATTATGAATGTATTGTTCATTTTACGGATAATATACGACACTAGTCCCCAGTTCTTTTTGAAGGATGTTTTCGGGTAAGAAACGGCATCCTCTTAGTAGAAATGACAGTTCAACTGGGTATACGAACACAGTTTTGTTCCTTTCAACAGTCCCCTACTGCGCCATATGACGAGTTATAGCATCTCGTATATAAATTGATAATTTTGTTCCAAAGAGTATGTGTGAAATAGGATGTTTTCAGTTTATGTTGCTTTTCATTAAAAAGAGTTTTACCTGTTTGACCTGTTGGTTTTTGCCTCAAAATCTCGCGGATCGTTAAAAAAATTTCAGGAGTAGCTCCTTGCAGAGGGATTGCCTTTGTTTATTTATTCCAGAGAGGCTTCGAACCTAACTCCGGTCTTTGGAATTGGTACTGGTGCGTCTGCTTAAAAAAATATAGATAATTAAAATGGTCACACTTTTTTCTGTATATCTCGTGCAAAGCGTACTTTCACCTCGGGTGAACTCCAAATAATCGTCGCGAACACAATATCTTTAAACCATTTGTGGCTCCTTGGCGGTCACGCACAAAGGCGACTTACGGTTGCTATTAATGGCCTATTAATACTCATGACTGTCGTGGCACAGGGCGCCTCCAGTTTTTAAGAGCTACAATTCCCGATGTGCGTACTGAGGCAATCCCGACCACCAGTCGCTACCACGCCTCCGGACCCTCACACCATATGCCAGCACAGAAGCTATAGGACTGCGATTTCGATCGCATACCTTCGTCGACGTCACTTTCCTAGAATCTCTAGGTGTAGCTCCGAAGACTTTCCAATGGATGCTTTTGTCGCGCTATGCTGCCGAGCTACACCAGAGAAACACCTTAAAACGTTAAGGAGTGACTATTCGGCCAAGGATGCCGCCCTCGAAATCATAAGCAGTCTAAGTGGATGTCATTGCGTAACTCATGGGTGAAAATCGTATAATCCTCGGCGCATCAGCATAATTAAAATTTTACAAGGACCCTGGATAAAATTTTTAAAATGTAGATCAAAATTTGCAGACGTGTGTGTTCACAACATTGATTTCAATAGGCTTCGTTAAATCAAAACGATATTTTAGAATGGAAGTCGACCGATTTTAAGTTGAATGATATTAACTGCAGTTTTTCGGTCTTATGATATTAGAGCTCATCACATTCGGCGGCGATGCGAAAAACGACAAAAATCGGCGGCGTATATCTCTAGTATAGCAGACATCCAGTCTGTCAATTTTTGGAAAATGAAGTACTTCACTCTTGATTTCTTTTAAGTTTCATATAAAAGCAGGAGATTTTTTGCGTTGTACGAAAAGGACATGCTCTTGTATTTTGAAAGCCGATAACCTCGCAAAATCTCAGGCCCAAGAGGGTGAGAAATCAAATCACAAATAAAAATTATCTTTGATTTGGTTGAAGAATGAAATAACAAATAAAAAATAAAAAGTATCTTTGATTCGCCTGAAGAATGAAATAACAAATAAAAATTATCTTTAATTTGAAGTTGGATTTTAAATCAAAAATTATTTAGAATCACGCAACCCTGCCCAATATACATATTTTCCAATTGGGTACATACATACCAGGGTTTTGGTATTTATGTTTCACTATAATAATTGCATAGTTCTTGGTATTGGTTTGATAAAGCAATTGTTTGTTACTACTCGCCGGTCACTGTTGATATACATATGATTTCGTATGACTCATACCCCTTGTAGTGTTATGCTGGCATATTGCACAATTGACGGTATGAACAAATTATGAAATGGCGAAGGCCGTTGACTGTTGTTACTGGAGCATTTGATGTGGGTGTGGGGATACCGCTACCATTTCATCCAAGCTACATATTTCGATATCTCTTTTCGATTTATTTTAAGTTTTTATTGATTAAATTAGCCAATGGTCAAGTGAGCTCAATTTACTTACTTAATTGACGCTATATCGGTTAAACGGTTATGAGCGTCCAACAAGGAGCGCCAGTCGCCTTTTCGCTGGGTAAACTGGCGCTAATTATTCACACCAATGCAATGTATACTATTTTCCACTTGGTCCTTCCAGCGGAGCGAGAGCAGCCTTCTTCCTCTGCTTTTATAGGCGGCTTTCGATAAAAATACTTTCTTAACCGGAGTATCATCTTTCATTCGCATATCATGGCCTAGCCAACGTTGCCTCTGTGGTTTAATTCTTTGGACTATGTTGATGTCTGCATAAAGCCCGCACAGCTCATCATTAAATCCTCTTCGGTACTCTACATCGTCAACGCGTAGAGGTCCGTAAATCTTTCAAAGAACTTTTCTCTCGAACACTCCCAGAGCCGCTTCATCTGATGTTGTCACGATATAGCAGGACGGGTACGATAATTGCCTTGTAGAGCATGATTTTCGTTTGCCGAGAGAGGATTTTACTTTTAAATTGTCTACCTAGTCCAAAGTAGCATTTAGTGACAAAAGTGATTCTTCGCTGGGAAGATAAGCTCGGCCTCAATTTCATTCGGCCAAGTATTATTATTATTTTTTGTATGAAATCTCTTAATTTAATTTTAATTTCCGAGGTCGCGTAAAATACTATTTGTATGTAAAATTTTATGTAAAACATTTTTTGATTCCATGGCCCGTAATGAAATCGCAGAGACTCATAAAGCAGTTCGCAGTAGTGGTGGTTTTTAAAGTTCTTTTGCCATTAGATAGATACGTTGTTGGTGGAAAGCATCTTTTTAAAATTTTCTCAGGCCTCTTTCACATCACACCTTTCACATTTTCGTGGAATTCCTAATGCTTGGTTTTCACTAGGTCAAATTTGACCATATCAAAATAGAGGTGGATGGTTGGCGCAAGGGTGCTAAAATGGCCGACGAGGCGATACATGTGCACACAGATGGTTCCAAAGTAGTGGAAGTAGTAGGATCTGCGGTATACTGTGCTGATCCGGAAATGAACAGATCCTACAAGTTGCCACATCATTGTAGCGGAAGTTTTAGCCGTAACCAAAGCAGTAGAAACACTGGAAGAGAATAAATTAAACTGCAGCCGTGTTTACTTTTATATTGACAGCCAAGCAGCAATTAAGACAATATTTTCGCATAGCACAGCATCCAAAAGTGTGTTATAGTGTAAGCAATCCCTGGAAAGAATCGGGAGAGGGAAAAGCATACATCTATATTGGGTCCCAGGGCAGCTTGCCAATTAAATTAGGCGAGATTAAGATAAGGCGAGAGGTTCACATGATCGACGAAGCGGGAAAGGCGTGGGTCCAAGCGCCGGGCTGTAAGATTATGTGTAGGTCTTAAAACCTTAAACTAACAAAGTTGCTTTTATCATTAAAAAGAGAGGACTGTAGACTCATGACGGCTATTCTGACTGGACACTGCTTTCTGGCGTCACATGCCTTTAAATAAGGCTTGGTCAGTGATAGCAGAAGTAAGTTGCGAGTTGGAGTAGAAAATGATCGAGCACGTTTTGTGCTCATGCCCTGCGCTTGCCAGACTAAGACTCCAGCTATTGGGAGTGATACAGTTGTCAGATCTAGAAGAAGCAATTGGCATAGGTCATAGAAAGCTTCTAGTATTTGCCAAGAGGAGGGAGTTATATTATTATATAGGCCCTGGTTTTTGATAGGGGTTTTTTCAGTTTGGTCGTTAAACAAACTTCTGGTTAAACTATGGACTCTTTCAATCTATGTGAGGTCTATGATGGACCGGCCAGTTCAACCTAACCTGACCATGGCAATATCAATGAGAAAGACTTGTCTTACAACGCCAAATGCATTTGCCGGCAATTAAGTTGACCAATTACATTATATTAATTTGTCGTCTTCGAGACCGGGTTTGACCAAATGACCAACAAATGAAAACGACGATTGCCCAACGCTATGACAAATTCGACATGAAAATTTAATTTCCTGGCATGTTGGCAATTGATTTTCGTTTGCCAACTGGCGTCCCATTAATAAATAGTGCCACATCGTGTGAAACAAGGGAAAATAATGAAACGGGTGGTGAAATAAAGTAATACAAAATTTTGGAGTAGGTTTTGCCAACGCACTGCTTTATCGACTTTGAGTCAGTAATAAGATATAAAGGAACCTCCTTTGACCCCAAATAACCAGCGGGACAGCTTGAGGCAGTTTTTGATGTCAGTTAGTTTGACCTAATGAAAACCAAGCATAATACATAGTACATAGATTTAAGAAGAACATTAGACGTGTATGTATCATCATAATTTTTAATTACCTCTCCATTTTTAATGGCTTGTTTTTGTTTACACTTTTTCCATTTTTTTATTGCTACAATCAATTTTGCAGAAATCTGATGAGAATTCGTGTGTTGACTCACAAAGAGCGGACAAGCCGACATTAAAAAAAAATTGTATTAAAAGCAGTGTAATGCAAATATGTGAATAATGAAACAAGTTTCTTCTTAATTGCATTTTAATTTAGTATGATTAAGCTCACTCTGCTGTACTCAGAAAGAATGCCTACAGTCATAGCAATGAGGGAAGCCCTGGCATTCATCATTAATTACAAATTTGATGACAGTGGCCTAACGTGAATTACTGCTACATTTCATATTCTCTCTCTACGACGCAATCTCTTATTGTAACACCTGAGTGGGATATTTTATGTGGGTGTAATTTGTTTATAACATAAATTGTATTGTATACTGTGACGAATATTAGCATGACTAAGCTGATGCTAAATAAATAATCACACAACAATAAAAAAACATGAAGCAGCCTCTCATATGAACAGGAGTGATTTATTCAACAGTTTAGCTATTCGAACGTTAGCAGAGGGTTTCAAATAATTGGAATTTCCCGAAATTCGTTACAATACGTTATGTGTGTGAAAAAGATTTCCGGTCAAGGCTTTTAAATTCTCGCAACCATAAATAATAACAAAATACCTATCTACATACATACATTTCTTTAATTAATGTTTTTTTTTCGATAAGAGTGGGGAAAGCTACCACTAAAAATAAAAATTAAAATCATGTACATAGGTTGGGATAAGTTAGCAGTAATAAGGGTCCTCTTCAGATAACATATCGTCGACTGAGGCGAAAACAATCCTATTAGGCTGCGGGTTAGAAAACTCATTGGGAGTTATTGTTTGGCTCGATCTAAAAAAACGCGATTCAAAAGCTGTCATTTTTTTTAATTTGGAAGAATTTTCTATGCCCTTAAACAAGGCTGTTCAAAATTGTTCATATTAAAGTGCAAATCACAATACATATACAAAATTAAATGTCCTCTGAAACTTTTTTAAATTGAAAAAAAAAAGAAATTTATTGAAAATGTTGAAAGAGTTTTGATGGTCTTCTTAAGGAATAAATTATGAATTAAAATTTTTCTCAGTGCTACAATATTTTTGAAAAGTTTTTTGTTGTCAATTTGTTAGTTTAAATTTGAATATCATACCGAAGTGACTTGACATCATATGGAAGTGCTTTTTCTTTGCACATCCATATGAAATTCAGGCACTTTCACATGAACCTAATTTATATGTGAGGGTATATGGGAGTGCTATGCATTTTTTTATATTTAAACTGAGAATTTTTATCTGTGCCTATTCTTCAGGCCAAAACTATAAGTGTATAGTAGAGCTCCAAAAGTATCGATATTCGGCTTACTCGATATTTAATAGGGAGGGTATCGATATATCGCGATATATATCGATTTTTTTTATAGTGAAAAGCGCTTACTCAATTTAAAAGCAATATCAGGTATATATCAGACATTTATGTAAATACAATATGTACATGTATGTATATGTAATATTGTCTTCATAACTTCGAAACGATCATAAAACACATTCTGCAAAGTTGTCCGCGATGGTAGCTTATACAGCGAAACGAGGGTATATACAAAGTTATATAACCCTTTGTCATCCACTATGGGAAAAGGTCGAACGTCTGCGGTGACTAAACCCTAGTAGGGTGCTGTCAAAAGCCTTTTTACGTGATGATGGATCTTCATTTATTTATTTATTTATTTATTTATTATTTAAAGTCGACGACGTGTTTGTTTTTTGTCATATAAAAATCAATCTTATTTGGCGAGCTATGTGAATCTAAATTTGCAGTTGTAAGCGATCGTTCTAGATGGTGAAACAAATTGGACGTATTACCACAAGTTTTATAACATTTTTTGCAAGAGTGGCATGTTGCAAAAGTATTACTGATTTTGTCAAAATGGATCCAAATGCTTGACTTTGTAGTTCGTAGCTTTTTGGCAACACAATTTTCGTCTTCCAACTCAATGATGTCTTCTGTTGCGTGTATATCTACATATACGAATACATGGATATATGTGTATATAATATGAAAAAAGTTCCTTTCACATTGAACTTTTCAATATTCAGAGCCACCAACTTGTTAGGTATTTATCTAAAATAAACACAAATCTGACATAATGTATGTAATTTTATTTATTCATGTTTTATTTGTCTTACCGAAGTTTAAACGCTGGTATTCAGCCGCTAGAAAAAGGAATAAGAAATGGGAACATAGTACTAGTACTCGATATTTAGAAAAGAACATCGATAATCGCACAATGAACCTAGTACTCGATGTATCGATATTTATATCGATACTTTTGCAGCTCTAGTGTATATGCGCTCTGTGGCACCTACATGTGCGAGTAATTAAAAAACCATATCTCAAAAAAAATTTCGTTTTTCCACCTTTTGTTAAAAAGTTCTAACCAAAATATTTTAGGGTTTTTCGAAAAAAAATAAATTTTTAACAAAAGGTGGACAACATGGACAAACAATGGGAAGACGACGGACATTTGGTTTTTTTTAATTACTCGCAAATGGAAGTGCCAACTTCACAAACGATTTTTAAAAAAAATTTTTTTTTTTAAATAACTTTTTAAGAAAAGGTGGACAAACGAAAATTTTTCCTGGACAAACATGGACAAACGGTGGACAAACGAATGACATTTGGTTTTTTTAATTACTCGCATATAAAGTTGCCAAACTTACAAAAATTTGTTTTCGAAATAACTTTTTTTTTCCAAATATCTGCTTGGAGAAAAAAATTGCGTAATATTATTCACTTTTTTTTTTTTTTTTGAAATTAATTTATGTCGCCTTAGCAACTGCAAAACGTATCGAACTAGCTTCTTTTTGGTTATCGACGATAAAATTATCTGAAAATTGCTGGCAGGGCTTATGACAAATTTTTAGAATAAGTAAAATAAATTTTCGAAAGTTTCCAAATTCCAATATCTATAGGAAACGACTGTTTGTATATTTTGGATGCCCCGTTCCTTATGGGACGGGACTTTGTACAAAATTTTAATAAGCGATAAAAAAAAAGCCTGAGTAATGGTATGACACACATTTAGCTTGCTTTCTTGCCATCACCCAAATTAATTGAAGTTTTGTTGTTCGCATGGCGGAACCATACAAGGTGACAGCGCCATACATACAGCTGATTTCCTGCAGTTTTTGGTTCCGCCATGGTTTCTCAAATACATTTGGCCGTTCCTCAAATGCACTTGCTTGTTAAAATTTTTTTTAATCTTATCCCATTTAACATTTGAACAAATGCGCATTTATTTTTAAAACTTTTCAAAACTGACTTCTTCAAAGCAATTATGTTGCAGAATGTTTTACCTTTTGCCGAGGCTATGACATTCCTCCACTCACCCATGGAATAGGAAACTTGGGAAGCTTTCTTACTAGGTATCTTATTCCTGCAAACGGAATTTCGATATTGCTTTTTGATCCTGGGACTCAGTCCTGTATAAGATTCAAGACTCACTGCTCGAAAGTGTCGATCATATTAAAATGTTCCTCATAAATATGACCACCCTATTTTATAAACTTTCGCATTATTTCTCAATAGTTCCAATCATTAGTCGAAACGGCCGCAGAAAGAATAAATATTGCAATGTAGACCCAGCGTATGAGTAATGCTGGGACACTGTTAATATATTTAGATGTTTGTAGTTTGTTAAACATTTAAATGACCCTCCTTTAGGCATTTAATTTACACAAAAGTTCTTTTGCTTTTATTTCATCCTCTTGTTTTTATTTACTCTGTCAACAGTTGAGTGAGGGTGTCACGCTGTCACACAGCGTAAACTGAGTGTAGTCCATTGTTCGCTTTTCATTGTTTTCGTTATGGTTTGGTGTATGGTTTTCAGTCTGCAAAAAACTCTGAACTCTTGAATTGAGGGAAAACCTTTTTATGATAAAATACTTTAATCCCAACAAACCTGCAGAGTCTTTTAAGGTAAAACAGTTAGCAATTCCTATGCGCACACCTTACGCGGTTAAAAACATTGTGGATAAGACAAGTGCGATAACTTCTGTATAGACGTCAAAATTACAAATAGAATTTATCAACTGATTTGTAATTGAATATCGCTGTCTCATTCTGTATCTCTTTCTATCACCCGCTGAAGGTAGCCGGCCATATGCGCCGCCAAACTGAACACCCTGTCAAAACGCTAAAAAGTAGCAATATTGAACATTTGACAGGCAGTTGACGGATAAGATATCACACTTGTTATACTCAGTTGAGCAGAGCTCACAGAGTATATTAACTTTGATTGGATAACGGTTGGTTGTACAGGTATAAAGGAATCGAGTTAGATATAGACTTCCATATATCAAAATCATCAGTATCGAAGAAAAATTTGATTGAGCCATGTCCGTCCGTCCGTCCGTCCGTATGTCCGTTAACACGATAACTTGAGTAAATTTTGAGGTATCTTGATGAAATTTGGTATGTAGGTTCCTGGGCACTCATCTCAGATCGCTATTTAAAATGAACGATATCGGACTATAACCACACCCACTTTTTGGATATCGAAAATTTCGAAAAACCGAAAAAATGCGATAATTCATTGCCAAAGACAGATAAAGCGATGACACTTGGTAGGTGGGTTGACCATATGACGCAGAATAGAAAATTAGTAAGATTTTGGACAATGGGCGTGGCACCGCCCACTTTTAAAAGAAGGTAATTTAAGTTTTGCAAGCTGTAATTTGGCATTCGTTGAAGATATCATGATGAAATTTGGCAGGAACATTACTACTATTACTATATATGTGCTAAATAAAAATTAGCAAAATCGGATGAAGAACACGCCCATTTAAAAAAAAAAAAAAAAAATTAAAAGCCAAATTTTAACAAAAAATTTAATATCTTTACTGTATATAAGTAAATTAAGTCAACATTCAACTCCAGTAATGGGCAGAGATCAAATTATTGAGCTCACTAAAATTCGTATTTGAAAAACATCTCGACCGGGGTCGGGAATTGGGCTTAGAAACATCGAGCATCACAGGTTGAACAACATCCAGTACTATCTCAAGCGTAGGATGAAGAGGGTCTTCAGGAAGGGATAATGGGGGAGTTCGGGTTAGAGTAATACCCGCAGAGTCATCTGTAAAAACTAAGTCTAAGATTTTCCTTTTGGAATTTAAAACATTATTAATTTGGAGAAGAGATGTATCTAGCAGGCTGTTTAAAAACTCGTGCTGAGTAGTGGGAGTCATGAAATTTGAGTCGATGGTATTGATCCAATTTACTGATGATAAATTGAAATCACCAAGAACTACTAGGCGGTCTTTGTCTCGCAATTGCGAGTACAAACTGCAAATAACAGTGCTATGACATGTATAAACGTGTATATCCGATCGTGGCGGTATATACGAGCAGCAGATAAACAAACTAAAATTGTGCAAGGCAAGCTTTACTGCTATAAATTCAATGTCATTTGTGGTGTCCAATAGCAGCAGCTCAGATGGAAGCGTCGAGTCAACAGCAATAAGGACACCACCTGCTCTAGATTCACGATCACGCCGATAAACTACATATTTACGTGAAAAGAGTTCAGAGTTAAAATTGTCAGCTTTTAACCAGGTTTCAGTAAAAGCTATAACTTGAGAAGTAAAAATAAAACTATTCAGATAAAAGGTACTTAATTTCGATCTTAGGCCACGAACATTTTGGTACGTGATGGTTATTTTTTCACTGTTTCCGCAGGGATTTTTGAGTTTTTTGAAGCTCCTGCGGCGTTAGGTTTTTTTGTAAACAAATGCACAACTGAATGTTCCGGCCAGAATGTATGTTTAAGAACTCTATCAAAATAAGCGTCTGGCACTGATATTTTAAATGATGAAATATCCCTATCATATCTAAAATTAAATTTATAAACGCCTATTTTAATAGATTGTGAAAGGTCTAGCTTATCTTCTATATACTTAATAATATCATTTTCCATAAGCGAAGAATGAAGACGAGATACAAAAATTGTCCTGCGAGGCGGCACGGCAGTCACCTGCCTCGGTTGCGCATTGTGAACATTTGGCAAACGCACAGCGGCGGAGGTAGAATCACCACCAGTGTAGGTGGAGCTGGAAGCAGCATTGTCATTATTAATGGTTGTTATATCATTAACAGCAGTAATTTGAACTTGAGCCAAGGGTGTAGGTTTAGCATTCGTGTTTACCTTATCAGCGGCTATGTGTTCAGCAGCAGCGTGGGCATGTGCAGTTTTTGCAGTTTTATTGGTAACGTCTTTAGCATTAAGGTTAACAGAAATGTTATTAGCAGTCGAAGGCTTAACATTGGTATTTACAGCATAAGAGGTACTTGAGGTGTCGATGGCATCATTATTAGTCTGTGGGACGACAGTATGTACTTTATCGGCGGCGGTGAAATTGTTTGAATTAGCGGCGCCAGAATTTTCAACAGTAGACAGCCTGGCGTCACTGCAGACAGCGGACGGTGACAAAACAATTGACGAAAACGAAGGTGGGATAGGCACAGAGAGGGGTGTAGGTGTGAGCATAGCCGATGCATTATCAGCTATATGTAGCTGTGAACCTTCTAGAGGAGTGTTTAGAGGGGGACCCGTACACTGCGAATGCGAGCCAGAAGGCACCGGCGAGAAAGTGCATAGATCCATTGCATATGTAACCATAGCATCGTTGTTGTGTTTTGGGGGCAAAGTACACGAACTCACTGCAGCTTTGAGCGCACCGATTTCGGCAGCCAACACACCAATGCTATCACGATTGTTCTTATTGTTTTTATTCTTATTTTTAGCACTGCGCTTATTTGAACTTGCTTTTTCCTTCGCTTTGTCTTTGTTGCTGCTTTTTTCATCCTCCATGTTAACAGCTTGGTTACAACAAATTAAGTTTTTTATGCCATCTATTTGGGTAGACAAATCCCTGAATTTTACTTCAAAAGCAGTCATTATGGCTTCTAGCCCCAGTTTTTGAGAGGCTAGGACGGAGTCAAATGCCTTCGAAACTTTAATAGGCGCATTTACACACTCCGCACACATGTAGCGTATATGATAATTTGATTTTATTAGTCTAGAATACTTTTAATGCCATAAGTCGAACAAAAATTTACCAATCCTTCTTAAATTTGGTAGGGGCATAGATTCTATGACGGTAACTGTTTTTTGTGAAAATTGGGGAAATCGGTTGAAGCCACGCCCAGTTTTTATACACAGTCCACAATCTGTCCTTCCGCTCGGCCGTTAACACGATAACTTGAGCAAAAACCGATATATCTTTACTAAACTTAGTCCACGTACTTATCTGAACTCACTTTATCTTGGTATACAAAATGGCCGAACTCCGACTATAACCACGCCCACTTTTTCGATATCGAAAATTACGAAAAATGAAAAAAATGGCATAATTCTATACCAAATACGAAAAAAGGGATGAAACGTGGTGACTGGATTGGTTTATTGCCGCAAAATTAACTTTAGAAAAAACTTTGTAAAATGGGTGTGACACCTACAATATTAAGTAGAAGCAAATGAAAAAGTTCTACAGGGCGACATCAACAGCCCTTGGAATCTTGGCAGGAATACTGTTCGTGGTATTGCATATATAAATAAATTAGCAGTACCCGACAGATGATTTTCTGGATCACCCTGGTCCACATTTTAGTCGATATCGCGAAAACGCCTTCACATATACATCTAAGGACCACTCGCTTTTAAAACCCTCATTAATACTTTTAATTTGATACCCATATCGTACAAGCACATTTTAGGCGATATATAGGCGTCCACCTATAGACCTAAGGCCCACTCCCTCTTAAAATGCTCAGTAACACCTTTCGTTTGAAACCCTTATCGTACAAACATTCTAGAGTCACCCTTGGTCCACCTTTATGGCGATATCTCGAAAAGGTGTCTACCTATACACCGAAGGCCCACTCGCTTTTAAAATACTCATTAACACCTTTCGTTTGATGCCCATATTGTACAAACAAATTCTAGGGTCACCCCTGGTCCACCTTTATGGCGATATCTCGAAACGGCGTCCACCTATGGAACTAAGGATTACTCCATTTTAAAATACTCATTAACACCTTTCTTTTGATACCCATATTGTACAAACAAATTCTAGGGTCACCCCTGGTCCACCTTTATGGCGATACTCGAAAAGTCGTCCACCTATAGAACTAAAGCCCACTCCCTTTTAAAATACTCATTAACACCTTTCATTTGATTCCCATATCGTACAAACACATTCTAGAATCACCCCTGGTCCACCTTTACGGCGATATCTCGAAAAGGCGTCGACCTATAGAACTAAGGCCCACTCCCTTTTAAAATACTCTTTAATACCTTTCATTTGATACCCATGTCATACAAACACATTCCAGGGTTACCCTAGGTTCATTTTCCTACATGATGATTTTCCCTTATTTTGTCTCCAAAGCTCTCAGCTGAGTATGTAATGTTCGGTTACATCCGAACTTAGCCTTCCTTACTTATTATATCAATTATGCATTTATTTTCATCATTATGCTTCAGTCGACACTTTAATCTTAATTACTAAATGTATAATTCTTTGGTGTAAAAAAAAGGTTGAATTGCTTTTACATCTCGCTTTAAAACGTTTACCTTTTATTACATTATTAAAATATTTACACGTGCCGTGGTGCTTAAATTTCATCGCAATGACGTTAGTTTCAATGGACGGTCGAGCGCACATGCATAAAAATTGGAAAAGCCATAAGCTTTTGTTTGCTTCCTCTTAGAATCAGAACCTTTACATTCCGTTGCTTGTACATTCCTGCGCTAGGTTTACCTAATAACTAAAGCTCCATCTTTCGAATATTCTACAAGGAAACTAGTGGCTGCGTAGTTTGACTAAATATTTGATGCATAAGAAGACAGCCCACCTTAACAACTGCAGTCGGAGAGACGCACCTTTCATAATTTTGATCTTACCTAGTGTTAACTATATAGTTTTTTCTAGAGTGATAACGATCAGAGGGAATGGCCCTAGATATTTTATAATTTATCTGTTGCTACAGGAGCTTGCCTTCCTAAAATGAACCAAAGCGACAAACAACAGTCCTTAAATTGAAAGAGCTCTTTATGAATTTTGATTAGACATTGAACAGGATAGGATGTCGTTAAAAGTTCAGTTGCTCTTTCACTCTGGCAATGCTTTTATACCCAGCTGTACTTGTACACAGGGTATTATAACTTTGATTGGATAACGGATGTACAGGTGTAAAGGAATCGAGATATGGACTTCTATATATCAAAATCATCAGTATCGAAACAAAAATTGGATTGAGCCATGTCCGTCCATCCGCCTGTCAGTTAACACGATAACTTGAGTAAATATTGAGTTATATTCACCAAATTTGGTACACGAGCTTATCTGGACCCAGAATAGATTGGTATTGAAAGGAGCGAACTCGGATGATAACCACGCCCACTTTTATATATATAACATTTTGGAAAACACAAAAAACCTGATTATTTAGTAAGAAATACACCTAGAATGTTGAAATTTGACGTGTGGACTGATATTGTGACTCTTGATAACATTTTTTTTAAAATAGGCGTGGCACCGCCTACTTGTGATAAAATCAATTTTACAAATATTATTAATCATAAATCAAAAATCGTTAAACCTATCGTAACAAAATTCGGCAGAGAGGTTGCCTTTACTATAAGGAATGCTTTGAGAAAAAAATTAACGAAATTTGTTGAGAATCACGCCCACTTTTATATAAAAGATTTTTAAAAGGGTCGTGGACGAATAAAATAAGCTATATCTTTGCAAAAAAGAGCTTTATAACAATGGTATTTCATTTTCCAAGTGGATTTATAACAATAAATAGGGAAAACTTCAAATTTTAAAAAATGAGCGTGGCACCGCCCCTTTTATGACTAAGCAATTTTCTGTTTCGGGAGCCATAACTCTAATAAAAATTAGTTCAGAGTAGAGCGATATGTATGTATATGTATTATTGCGCAGCCTTGTAACACTATTAAGCACACAAAACAACCAACAACAGCATTTCAAGTGTACAGCTGGGTATGTAAAGTTCGGTTTCACCCGAACTTAGACTTCCTTACTTGTTTAATTCTAATCATTCGAAGCGTCAGTGAAGGTCATATTGTGGAGTCAAATGAAGGCGGTATTTAATTTATACTACTTAGATCCGGCTGCCATAGAACACAATTTTACTCAGAAAGACCGTTAAACCGCGTTTAACTAAATTTTATTTCATTTAACATTACCTAGCTCGTGCTTGGAGTATTGTAAGAATGATCCGTCTAACACCGAACTTTCGACATTCGCTGACTACACCAACCTTTCACACCATTTATAGCTTGTTTATGATATCATTATATTTCTTGCACTTTCTCGTTGAATATTTACAGAAATTGTCAAGCCCATGCTTTACTATGTGCTTCTTGTTCAGTGGACAACCACACAAAAACGTACTTATACCGAAAAACTAGAGGGGAAACGAAATTATCAATGAATAGGATAACGGGAACCAAAAAAATTACACCTCTGAACATCCCATTCTGAACATGCCGAATGCCGACTTAATGGCAGAGAATATAGCGTTAGCAATTGCAATAGGACCATAGCATTATAGCGCCGTCGAATATTGGGCGAACTGACTAGATGGTCCAGTGTCTGATCTTCGAAAGAGATCTTGGGGCCACAATAAAGCCGGAAGGTTGGCACAAGCGTGCGCAAATGGCAGAACATACTACACGTGTATACTGAGAGTTCCAAATTAACGGTAGAGGTGGGGTCTGCTTTGTAGTGTATCGATCCCGATATAAGTAGATACTTCGGGAGAAAAAATACAAAAAAGCATTGGAAAAACTTCGCTCATGCCGGATCATGCATCTATGTATATTCGTTTTCCGGGGTTATAAGGTAACGATGAATCGACGGTAGACGTCCCAATCCGTTTCTTAGAAATCAAAAGGAGCCAGGAGATATATCCATCAAGTAGGACAAGCGTAGACAGAGTCGCAGGGCTGCAAAATTTTTAAAATAATGTGCAAATTCTACGACATTAGACTCTCAAAGTTGCTCACATCCCTGCAGAGAGAAGAACTAGACACTGCCTTCTGGCGTCACATGCAGAATTAAACGGCTGAGCACGTTTTGTGTCCGTGTACTGCGCTTGCGAAGGCTCCAGCTACTAGGGGCGACAGAGTTACTAGATCGCGTGGCAGAAATAAAGCTAATCCTAGTATTTGGCAAGAGACAGAGTTATTGTATAACCTAAGTCCTGGTACCCAATTGGTGGGTTTCAGTTTGATCGTCAAACAAATTCTGGTAACTATAAGGACACATTTAGTCTAAGTGAACTTTTTATGGACCAGCCACTTCAACCGGTCGTATTAAGGTGGCAGACACACTATAGCAAACATCAATATTATATATTAAATAATTTATACCTCATTTATACCTCGGTTCCGAGAAAAGTGAGTGTCTGCTAGCTTAAGGCTCAAGCCAGCAGACACTTCGTGAAAACACGACATAAAGCTTCCCAGCAACTTGAATAATTTATATTAGGTTTATTGGCATTTATTGCTGGCTTGAGTCCTAAGCTAGCAGACACTAACTTTTCTCGGAACCGGACGCAGCTTAAAATTTTTTTTGCGGTAATAAATTGGCAATAAACGAGGTATAAATTATTTAATATATAATATTGTTGTTTGCTATGTCTGCCACCTTAATACGACCGCACAATTAAACTGTGAACATATATAAACAAATCACAAGCAAATTTTCTTTTGAATACAGCCAAAAATTTTTGATTTGTGCCCATTTCCTGGAATCTAGAAGTTTCTACTTATTTTTTATTCACACAATCCACTAATGTATAAATAATGCCCACAAGACCGTCTAGATTTTGACTCCATTAGGCACTCAATAATGAGATAATTAAGAACTTACATTTTGTATGGAACACTGGGTTCATTAAGGGCTTTAATGTAGAAAACTTTGCTAATTATTTTATTAACTTTCTGTGTAACATTGCTATAGAAATCACAATATTTTACGAATATTGCAAGAATGAACAGACGTTGAAGTCCATAATCAATTAACGTCTCATTAATACTTAACACAGGATCCTGATTATGTCAGCCCACGTAAGTTCGAGCAATGTTACTGCTCAACACTTGGTGTACTGCTCCCTACGCTGGGTTTGTGCCGGTATAAAATAGATAAATTAGCAGTTTGGAAAAAGATAAAAATAATAAGCGTACCTTTTGTACTTTTCTGTGTTTATTCTTTAAAAATACAAACAGATAAAGGTAATTAGTGTAGCTTTTGTTCTTTTCTATGTTTATTTCTTAAAAAATACAAACAGATAAAGCTAATTAGTGTTTATTCATTTGAAATACCTTTTCTTTTATTAAAAATACAAACACTGTATCACATAGCCTTTCTCAGTTCAACATCACAATTAATAAACAAACCACATGGAAATTTTATGTTGAAAACAGCCAAATATTTAGGTCTCTTCATCTAGCCCAACCTTTTCAGCCCAATTAAAACACGAGAACGTACTAAATTGCACACCATTTATTACTAATTTAGTACCGGTTAATTAAATTTATTACCCTTGTATTTTAAAAAATATCGAGGGTTGAGCTATCTTAAACTTAAACTAGCCCAACCCATATGCACAATCAAAAAACTAGACCGTACTAAATTGCACAATATTTATTACTAATTTAGTACCGGTTAGTTAAATTTATTAACCTTGTATTTTAAAAAATATGGAGGGTTGGGCTAGCTTAAGTTTAAGAAAGCCCAACCCATATGCACAATCAAAAAGCGAGACCGTACTAAATTGCACAACATTTAATACTAATTTAGTACCGGCTAATTATATTTATTACACTTGTATTTTAAAAAATATCGAAGGTTGGGGATCACGTTCAATGCTAATTAAATACCGACCGGACAGTAATAAAGTTATAAGCAATACTTATGTATATGATTCGATCTATGGAAAAGGGGGTTTGGCCCCTAACTCCAAATTTTGGGGATTTTTTGGAAATTATGAAAATGCACTTTTTGTATACTCGAGCAGACC
The DNA here is from genome assembly GCF_040869045.1 of Eurosta solidaginis. Lineage (NCBI taxonomy): Eukaryota > Metazoa > Arthropoda > Insecta > Diptera > Tephritidae > Eurosta > Eurosta solidaginis. The sequence goes on from NC_090321.1 coordinate 33,527,081, forward strand.
TACAACTTGATGTATAGATCGCAAGAAGCATACTTAAACTTTTTTATTTTGTCACAGTTTTATTTATAAGTTATTTTATATCAGTAATAAAAATAATACAATGAATGGTGTTTTGTATTTGTTTTCAAAGTTTTATATCGAATTATCTTGCTGTACATTATATATGTACATCCAATTTTTCCATAAAATGAAATTTTTAGCCTTTGTTTTAATGGAATATACATATATATCATTCGTAAAAGCTAAAAAAACTCAAATAAAATTATTTAAGTAGATACGTTGTTCGTAATAAATTGGAAATGCTTCGAATATTTTTAAACGTCCGGGAGCCCTGAAATGGTGAAATGTGCAGAGCAGATAATTTCTTTAGGTTCCAACTTTTAATTTGGACACACAACTAAGTTCTAATTTTTAGTTCGGACCCACCTTCATTGAGCCAGATAATTTTTGCGAGATAATTTGAGCAAGATAATTTGCTTAGTTTGGACACTACCAATGATGAAGACTATTTCAAAGATAGATGGCGCTCCTTAATCATGTAGCTATTTAGTGCAAAATTATGTAAAACGCGGGGAAAGGACTCAATTTTTCTATTCTAAATCAAAGTTAGTATTTTATCACAGCGTTCACACCCCCAGTAAATCAGAGTAGCGACAAAATTCTGTCAGAAAAAATCGTCCCTGTCAAATACATTAAACAGGCCTTTGGGCAGCGCCCACCATTTTTTTTGTGATAGCTGCATGTGTTTTGTGGACGCTCTTTCACGAAGACTTGTACAGTCTAAATTTTGAACAAAAATTGATTTAGTAATATATGCAGTACAAAAAATTTTTATTTTTAGACTTGAACCTATTCGCGAATATTAAATAATTGATGTAATATTTTAAGGAATACATCTTTAATTGGATTGATTCACCCTGTACAAATAGTAGTTAATCATTGTTCTTTGGCAAGACATAGCATTCCAGTAGTTTATCTTATTTTCTGCGCGAAAAAGGTGAATGAGTCAATATTTAGGCAGGGAAAAATAATAATAGGAACAAACGAAACATGTTTGTGCTGCATGCAATGCGTCATTGCAAACTAACCCTGTTTTAATATCTAGAAAGATGAAAACGGAATTATATTTATGTGACAAGCCAAACAATATCCCAGAGATTGACAGATGCCACATTTCTTGTCAAAAACTCTAGAAAGGTACCTTACGGAGCATTCAAAACGAGAACAACAGACAACTTCATCAAGCAGGTATATTTTCTATTATTTTTCCAACCAGCATTGCGGTTTTGGTACACTTTTTGTAAAATTTCGTACTTTGATACTTTTTTATTATGGGATACCCAATTTTTAACAATTTTCCTAATCGCTATAAATTGCTTGTAAAATCCGGTAGTCGCAGGGACTTATTTTAATAGTTATTTTTCTTGTATTTTTTAGTACGGTCTCGTTTTTTGATTGTGCATATGGGTTGGGCTATCTTAAACTTAAGCTAGCCCAATCCTCGATATTTTTTAAAATACAAGGGTAATCAATTTAATTAACCGGTACTAAATTAGTAATAAATGTGGAGCAATTTAGTACGGTTTTTTTTTGATTGTGCATATGGGTTGGCCTTTCTTAAACTTAAGCTAGCCCAAGCGTCGATATTTTTAAAATACAAGGGTAATAAATTTAATTAACCGGTACTAAATTAGTAATAAATGTTGTGCAATTTAGTACGGTCTCCTTTTTTGATTGGGCTGAAAAGGTTGGGCTAGCTTAAGAGACCTCAAATATTTGCTTTGTGCCCATTTCCTGAATCTAGAAGTTTGTACTTATTTTTTATTCACACAATCCACTAATGTATAAATAGCGCCTACAAAACGTATCTTGATTTACTCAATATTTAACACGTGTCTCAAAAAGTTATAATTTAAAATGTGTTTACGAAATTATATTGCTCTCCTGTTGGTCGCGCTTAGCTTCGCCTTCACCTACACGAATGCGGAATTTCGCACTGGAGATGGCAGTTCTAGCAGTTCTGTGAATACAAAAGATAAATCATATGTTGTGGCAATATTTGAAGAAAACAAATATATCTGCGTTGGATCATTGATCACTTGGGAATTCGTGGTTACAGCTTCACCATGCGTGAGGGGAACAGGTCGGAAAAAGATCACAGTTAAAGCTGGTAAAAACAGTGTACTTCCAACGAGGAAACAGCAAGTTCGCGATGCGGTTTGCACTAACTACGAAGATATCAAGGAAGTGGGCGCTATAGATATAGGTATAATTAAAGTGTCCCCCCGCTTTGACCGAGATCCTGCAGTAGAACCAATAGAACTCTGCAAATCTACATTAAGACCGGGCATCGAAATGCAAGTTAGTGAATGGCGAATTGGACTTAGTGATAGTATCCGTTCTACTACCGTAACTATAAGAAAACTGATCAATTTCCATGGTCGTTTCTATTGGGAAAGGAAAAGTTTTGATGGTCGACGAAGGGATATAGATTCTGGAGCACCGGGCGTTGTGAAGGGAGCTCTTTGTGCTCTGGTAGGATCTCATTTCACTTCTAGGTCAAAGTTATATACAGATTTATCTGATGTAAGTTCTGCTCTAAAATATATAAAAGAAAACACCGGTTACCCATATATTTTATAAATCAAATTCTGTCATTAAAGTATGTAATACTTCTAAATAAATAGCACAGAGAGGGTGCACTCGCAAACATCAGAGTGCTGATATATTTCTGTTACTTAAATTATAATTTTTTATTGTAAAACTTTAGCAATATCGGAGTATTACATACATATATGACTGCTGAGTGGAACATCGCCCTAACTCGGCTGAAAGCCCCCATTACAGAGTTTTTTGTATAAATGCGCCAGCTCACGTCAAAAAATTTTAAATTTATGCAGAGGTAGCGCGTTTTCGAAATGGTGGCTGAGATAGCGTGAAATTCCACTCAGCATTCGAAATGACGATATTTTTATGGTATTATCTAGAAAGAAATGTTGCTGATTGCGATTCAATAAAAAGTATTGGTTATATTCATTGAAAATGTGATAAATAAAGTTGTTACTTTCTTTACTGACTTCAACCAAACTCATAAATTTATTTCTATTTCCCCGATTATGAGTTGACAAAAAATGAATACTCTTCTCTTAAAACTCATTGACCACGGACTGGTACAAATTTCAGAATTGTGTATCAGAAAGAATTGTGCAGCCAAAAGAGGTTACCACCGGTGAGGAGTTGGAGGAGTGCAACAACTCTGAGAAGATTTAAGGGGAAATTAAAGCCACCATGGTGGAGTAAGGAGTTGATTCTTCTTCCAGGGCAAGTAAAAAAGAGAAAGAAAAGAAAGGCAAGTAAATCAATACTGCATTGCATAGGGTGGTCATAAATATAGAGCAAGCCTTGGAACACCAAGAATATGCTCTAGGTGTTTTTCTGGAGCTTTGAACAATATCTCGAAATAAGTAAACATGGACCCCCACTAGGGTAGACACCTTGTAGTTAGTGTGAGGGCTTAGCCGATCTCCATAGCGCCTGACTATGAGGCGGAGCTGTTTAGGACTGGCATCTATGCCGTTTCGCCTCATAGGAGGGCAGCGTGATGTCTGTGAACAAGAACTGCCAACCCCTTAATCCAGAGTGTTATGCGAACCGTGCCTATTGGACGATTTGCAGCCAGGGGATAAATTCGGCTGTATTCGAACGGAGCCTTCCCGATACCGGGCCACCTCGGGAAGTATTGATGGCCTTACCACAGTAAGGGGCGCTGCTGTGGCGAACGGTTCTTTCCCGTATATAATACTGGACCACTGAGCCCGCCTTATCGGGCAGGTGGTCGTACGACCAAGATGAACGACTCATTACCAAATTGTAATAAGGCGGATGATAAGAGAAGGACTGAGTCGCAAGCCAAGGACGACGAATACGCATTAAGCGATGCGTCGGACTCGGGGAGCGAGAGTAGTGCTGATTCAATGAACTCCGTGTTGGAAAAGCACACAAATGAAAACGGAGTAGAAGAGTGGAGAAGGGTAAAGAGCAGAGGAAGTAAAAGAGCTCTCTCGCAGTACCGTGCAGCACTAAAAATTGTCCAACGCCTGGGAGCAGTGGTCGACCCAACAGAAGTGGAGATCGACCGCTTGGAATGGGCCCATGAGGCGGTCGAAGTAGGTCGAAGGCAGTTCAAAAGGTTTGCTGCCAGAAACCCTCGGTTCTGCAACCGGTACGAGGAGGAAGAAGCGTCGAATGGCAGAATGAAGAGGAAACGTTCGGCGGAAGGCGATAAGCCTGCTTTCAAGGGGCAGAAAAGACCCAGTCCCAGAGCCGCGAGGCAGGGCAGTCGCAGACAAGACAAGTAGGCCCTAAGCTGTAAGACAGATGGGCCCCAATAGCGAGGTAGCAACTACCTCGAAAGCTGCGAATATGAGGGAAGTGCCAACTACGGAAGTAGGAGATAAGCCAAAGGGAGATAACGCTAAGACTCCGGCTTTCTCCGAGGTGCTAAAGGGAGTTAAAGCTAAGACTCCGGCTTTCTCGGAGGTGCCAAAGGAAGTTAACACTAAGACTCCGGCTTTTCCCGAGAAGATGAGTGATGTGGCAAAACAGTCGCTGACTGTGGCGCTGGTTGATCGTAGCAGTTCTTTCGGACAGATTACTCCTGAAAGGTGGAGATCTGTAGAAAGGGAACTTATTAGCTTAATGCTTAAGATGATGCAGGAACAACGAAGTAAGCCCATTCCAACCTTTGATTCGGGGGGATGGTATATTGGTGTGAAGATGATAGCGCGCGACAACATCGCGAGCTTGCGGTGGCTGGAGGAAGTGGTTCCAAACCTCCAAAGGCAAGGCACGAACGCGCGGTTTGGGGTGGTGGATAGAGCGCAAATCCCCACGGTACCAAAAGTTAAGGTATGGATACCACGCGTGATGAAGTCGGAGGATACACTGCGACTTCTGTAGAATCAGAATCCGAACATACCGACACAGGATTGGAAGGTACTTACTGTATCTCGGCCTACGGAGGAAGGTCAGTTCTACATCTTCCAAATAAACAAGCAGGCGGAGGATATATCGTACACGCAGCTTATCCTTTGGTATAGGCAAAATTTGTATACGACTCAGAAAAAGAAGTCCCGATGATAAAAATCCTAACATGCTGGAAGTGGGCGAAGTCGAAAAGGACCTCAAAAGCCTAAGGGAAAAAGACAGGTGGGGGTAGCCGACGTCACCACGAAGGTGTTAGAAGAGGACCAACAGCCAGATGGTGCTGTGAGTCGCACAGAGGAACACCCGACACAACAGTTACAAGAGGCTGAAGGACCTCTCTGAAGTTGGCAAGACAACTTTTACGTGGAAAAAAATTACCTATTGGGAAAATTGCCGTGAATTTGCCGTAATTTATCCGTGAAACAAAAAAATTTGCCGTGGCCATATTTTAGAAAATACAGGGTGGCACGCCACTTAGCGTGCCACCCTCAGAAAACCACCTTAGAGACCAGTTAGGAAAATAATTCGTGCACACGAATTTGCCGTAAATTTGCCGTAGATAAGTGGCATATTATATAATTTCGAAAAAAAAAAATTTAACTTTTTTATGGTGCACCGCCAACTTCACGTGAAGTTAGCGTGCCACTTTTCGAAAAGCACCTTAGACACCAGTTAGGAAAATAATTCTTGCACGTGAATTTGCCGTAAATTTGTCGTGAATTATCCGTGAAAGAAAAAAATTTTCCGCGGCCATGTTTTAGAAAATACAGGGTGGAACGCCAACTTCACGTGAAGTTAGCGTGCCACCCTCAGAAAACCACCTTAGAGGTCTGCTAGGAAAATAATTCTTGCACACGAATTTGCCGTAAATTTGCCGTAGATAAGTGGCATATTTTATAAATTCGAAAAAAAAAATTTTTTAATTTTTTTTATGGTGCACTCCCAACTTCACGTGAAGTTAGCGTGCCACCCTCAGAAAACCACCTTAGTGGTCAGCTGGGAAAATAATTCTTGCACACGAATTTGCCGTAAATTTGCCGTAGATAAGTGGCTTATTTTATAAATTCGAAAAAAAAAAATTTCTAATTTTTTTATGGTGCACCGCCAACTTCACGTGAAGTTAGCGTGCCACCCTCAAAAAACCACCTTAGAGGCCAGCTAGGAAAATAATTCTTGCACACGTATTTGCCGTAAATTTGCCGTAGATAAGTGGCATATTTTATAAATTCGAAAAAAAAAAATTTCAAATTTTTTTTATGGTGCACCGCCAACTTCACGTGAAGTTAGCGTTCCACCCTCAGAAAACCACGTTAGAGGCCAGCTAGGAAAATAATTCTTGCGCACAAATTTGCCGTAAATTTGCCGTAGATAAGTGGCAATTTTTTTTTCCAATTTATAAACTAAATTTGCCGTAGATAAGTGGCAAATTTTTTTTTCGAATTTATAAACTATGCCACTTATCTACGGCAAATTTACGGCAAATTCGTGTGCAAGAATTATTTTCCTAGCTGATCTGTAAGGGGGTTTTCTGAAGGTGGCACGCTAACTTCACGTGAAGTTGGCGTGCCACCCTGTATTTTCTAAAATATGGCCACGGCAATTTTTTTTGTTTCACGGATAAATTACGGCAATTTTCCCAATAGGTAATTTTTTTCCACGTAAAAGTTGTCTTGCCAACTTCAGAGAGGTGGGTGAAGGGGGCTTCGAACACTCTAAACCAAAAGGGCAAGGGGAGGACGACGAGGTCACGACGAAGGTGCTGGAGGGAGACAAACAGCCCAATGGTGCTGCGAGTCCTACAGATACACCTCCAACACAGTAAAGTGGCGTCGAGCGAACTCCTCCTAACCCTTGAGGAGGGTTCGTTTGACGTGGCGCTGATTCAGGAGCCGTGGCTCTCATCGGGAGGAAAGGTTTCTGGACTTAGCGCGCGCGGATTTGGCGTTTACTATGCGCTAACGGAAGGACGGGTGCGAGCTGTAGTAATGGTAAGGAAACAGCTGCATTCATATATGCTGCCTAATTACACAACTGAGGGCCTCGTAGTGGTGGCAGTTGAGCAAAGGAATAAGCAGGCACTTATCCTGGCATCCTGCTACATGGCCCATGCTGCGGAGGTTCCACCGATGGAGTGCAAGAAGCTAGTACAGGACGAAGGGCGCAAAGGGCGGTTGGTCATAGGCGCGGATGCAAATGCGCACCACAATGCGTGGGGAGGAGCAGATACGAACGAGAGCGGCGAATCTCTATTTTGTTACATCCTGCAAACCAATTTGCAGATAGCCGACAGGGGAAATGTCCCTACATACATTGGTCCAACATCCAGCAATGTTTTGGATATTACACTGAGCTCCGAACGTGATACATATATCAAGGTATGATTGAATGGTTCTCGATAGACCATCCTTCTCCGACCATGCCTATATCAGCTTCAGCATCCCCCTAAAGAGGGTAGCGAAGGGAGGAACCTTTAGCAACCCTAGGTCAGCAAACTGGACTAAATTCCAGAAACAGGTAGAAACGAAACTGGACCAACCCAAAGAGGTTGCCAATGTGGAAGAACTGGAGGAGTCTAATGAATTCCTAACAAGGACGCTTATGACTGCGTATAACAAAGCTTGCCCTCTAAAAGAGGGAAAGCAAAGCCGCCATGGTGGAGCAATGAGCTGAGTCTTCTAAGAAGACAGGTAAAAGAAATTTTTAAGCTAGCAAAGACCGCGCAAAGCGAAGCGTGTCGGGACGAGTACAGGGATCTACTGAGGATCTACAAGCGTGAAATTTCCAGGGCGAAGAGAATCTCATGGAAAAGTTTCTGTACGGACATAGAGTGCTCCAGCGAAACAGCACGGTTGAGAAAAGTCCTAGCAAGGGGAAATATAGTCCAGGGACTAATAAAGAAAGAGAACGGGGAATGGTCACGTAATAGTGAGGAATCCCTTGAGGTGCTTCTCGATACACATTTCCCATCGGGAGATGGTTTAGAAGAGCCAGCAGACAGCACTCACACGATCACGGCTTGGTGACCGATACCAAGATCGAGTGGGCAGTGAAGACGTTTTCTAAGTTTAAATCGCCGGGCCCAGATGGTATATTGCCGGCCATGCTACAAGTTTCAAGTAGGGTGGTCGTGGAATGGCTTAAAATAATATTCGATGGGTAAGACTGAATCATGCACCGCACTCTTGGAGAACTGCTCGTGTAGCTTTCCTACCAAAGGCGGGAAAGATCGGGCACGTGTATCCCAAAGATTATAGACCCATTAGCTTAACATCATTTCTGCTCAAAGCCCTTGAGAGGCTGATAGATGTGTACATAAAGTCCAACGTGGATGAAAAGCTGCTCTCCACAACACAACATGCGTACACCAAAGGCAAGTCGGTACACACCGCATTGCATAGGGTGTTAATAAGCGTAGAGAAAGCCCTGGAATATAAGGAATATGTTCTCGGAGTCTTCTTAGACATTGCCGGGGCTTTCAATAATGTCTCTAAATGGGCGATTATGGATGGTCTTAATTACATTAAAGTACATCTAGCCTTAACTAGATGGATCGGCTGTATGTTAAATTGCAGGAAGATTACATCACAATGGGGATTGTACGAGGCCGGCAGTGGACAGGGGAACGCCGCAGGGAGGGGTGCTATCACCTCTGCTGTGCACGCTGGTCATCAACCAACTGCTCAGGCATTTTATGACCCTTAAAACTTACGGCTTACGCGGATGACGTTGCAATTGTCATAAGTGGAAAGTGCCTTCAGCGATTAGCTCTTTGATGGATCGGGCGCTTCGGGATATTCATACCTGAGCATCAAATGTCGGGTTGTAAGTCAACGCGGATAAGACGGATATGGTCTTGTTTACAAAGAGGTACAAGGTCCCAAATTGGATCAGGCCTATGTTAGGAGGGGTGAGCCTACAGGATAAACCATGCACAAAGTATCTAGGAATCAACCTAGACAGTAAGCTGTCATGGAAGCTCAACGTGGAGGATGAAGAAGGCTTCTACGGCACTTTATGCATGTAAAAGAATGCTGGGGTGTACGTGGGGCTTATCGCCCTCTCTTTCTCATTGGGTTTTTACAGCGATTGTAAGCCCTATCCTATACTATGCAGTTCTTGTTTGGTGGAAAGCCACACAAAAAGCAACCTACCTCAAAAAATTAGAGTGGGTATGCAGACTATCAATGCTTAGCATTACGGGTGCCCTGAAAACAACCCGGACAGCTGCACTTCTGCTCATTCCACCTGTAAACCTGGTACCAAAGAACATAGCGTTAACAACTGAAACCAGGCTCGGTGCCTCGGGGCAGCTTGTGCGCCGACCATACGGCCATAGTAGTATAGCGTCATCAATCACAAGAGGTGGACGGCCAAAATAGAGGTGGACGGTTGGCGCAAGGGTGCTCAAATGGCGGACGAGGCTATACATGTGTACACAGATGGTTCCAAGGTAGTGGAAGGAGTGGGATCTGCGGTATACTGTGCTGATCCGGAAATAAACAGATCATACAGGCTGCCGGATTACTGTAGCGTTTTCCAAGCGGAAATAGTAGCCGTAACCAAAGCAGTAGAAACCCTGGAAGAAAATAGCCCAAGCTGAAATCGTGTTAACTTTTATATTGACAGTCAAGCAGCAATAATCTCGCATACCACAGCATCTAAATGCGTGTTAGAGTGTAAGCAGTCCCTGGAGAGAATCGGGACAGGGAGAAGCATACATCTATATTGGGTCCCAGGGCATATGAGAATAGATGGGAATGAAAAAGCGGATGAACTAGCTAAAAATGGCGCATCCCTTGAAGCTTGCTCCGTGGACGTCCCAATTAGACTGGGCGAAATTAAGCGAAGGCAAGAGGTGCACATGATCGACCAAGCAGGAAAGATGTTGGTTCAAGCGCGGGGCTGGAAAGTGTCGAAGATTATGTGCAGGTCTTACAACCTTAGACTAACAAAGTTGCTTCTATCATTAAAAAGAGAGGACTGTAGAATCATGACGGGTATTCTGACTGGACACTGCCTTCTGGCGTCACATGCCTTTAAATTAGGCTTGGTGATAGCACGTCGCAATAGGTTCTAGGCAACAAAGCCCGTAAACAGAGTAGCACCGCAAGGTGGGGTTTTAGGGGCGTACACAGTATTGGTGACGCTAGTTATCAACCAATTGCTTAGGCGGTTCGACGGAGGACCAGTCAAACTGCATATCAGATTACGTCTCAGACATTATAAGCGGCAGATGCCTAAAAATAATCAGCTCTCTGATGGATCAGGCACTTCGGGATGTCATCTGGGGTCGAGTTAACCTCCAACGCGGAAAAAACGATCTAGTATTGTTTACTAGGAAATGTAAGGTCGCTAACTGGACCAAGCCTAAGCTTGGATGTGTAACCCTACAAGAACAATATAGCCCCAAAATATCTAGGAGTCATCCTAACTGGTAAGTTGTCTGTGAAAGAGAGAGCGAAGAAAACCTACGTGACATTGTATGCATGCAAGAGGATGCTATGATGCACGTGGGGCCGATCTTGTTAGTCGACTAAATTTTACTGTTCCTGGTAGAACGTCCAGGCACTGTGTGCCTTTTTATTTACCACTTTACCGGTCTTCACACTACAACAACTTGTATAACTGCATCAGTTTTGAATGTTCGTTTTCCGCGTTGCATAATTCAATACTCTCACGTCTGGACTGATATTTTGTACTTTCTTTCATATGTATGGTTGAATTTAATTATTTTTATACTCAGCTGTGCAGAGCTCACAGAGTATATTAACTTTGTTCGCATAACGGTCATCCGTATGGGCATAAACTAATCGAGATAGATATAGACTTATATATATCAAAATGATCTGGGCAAAAAAAAGAAATTTATTTAGCCATGTCCGTCCTCCGTCCGTAAACACGATAACTTGAGTAAATTTTGAGGTATCTTGATGAAATTTGGTATGTAGGTTCCTGGGCACTCATCTCAGATCGCTATTTAAAATGAAGGAAATCGGACTATAACCACGTCCACTTTTTCGATATCGAAAATTTCGAAAAACCTAAAATGTGCGATAATTCATTACGAAAGACGGATAAAGCGATGAAATTTGGTAGGTGGGTTGACCTTACGACGTAGAATAGAAAATTAGTAAAATTTTGGACAATGGGCGTGGCACCGCCTACTTTTGAAAGAAGGTAATTTGAAAGTTTTACAAGCTGTAATTTGGCAGTCGTTGAAGATATCATGATGAAATTTGGCCAGAGCGTTACTCCTATTCCTATATGTGAGCCAAATAAAAATTTGCAAAATCGGATGACGAACACGCCCACTTTTCAAAAAAATTTTATTTAAAGTCAAATTTTAACAAAAAATTTAATATCTTTACAGTATATAAGTAAATTATGTCAACATTCAACTCCAGTAATAATATGGTTCAACAAAATACAAAAATAAAAGAAAATTTCGAAATTGGCGTGGCTCCGCCCTTTTTAATTTAATTTGTCTAGAATACTTTTAATGCCATAAGTCGAACAAAAATTAACTATGACCACGCCCACTTTTACGATATCGAAAATTACGAAAAATGAAAAAAATTCCATAATTCTATACCAAATATGAAAAAAGAGGTGAAACATTGTAATTGGATTGGTTTATTGACGCAAAATATAACTTTAGAAAAAACTTTGTAAAATGGGTGTGACACCTTCCATATTAAGTAAAATAAAATGAAAACGTTCTGCAGCGCGAAATCAAAAGCCATTGGAATCTTGGCAGGAATACTATTCGTGGTATTACATATATAAATAAATTAGCGGTACCCGACAGATGATGTTCTGGGTCACCCTGGTCCACATTTTGGTCGATATCTCGAAAACGCCTTCACATATACAACTAAGGGCCACTCCCTTTTAAAACCTCATTAATACCTTTAATTTCATACCCATATCATACAAACACATTATAGAGTCACCCCTGGTCCACCTTTATGGCGATATTTCGAAAAGGAGTCCACCTATAGAACTAAGGCCCACAGTTCGTCATAGAGTCTATGCCCCTACCAAATTTCACAAGGATTGATAAATTTTTGTTCGACTTATGGCATTAAAAGTATTCTAGACGAATTAAATGAAAAAGGGCGAAGCCATGCCCATTTTGAAATTTTCTTTTATTTTTGTATTTTGTTGCACCATATTATTACTGGAGTTGAATGTTGGCATAATTTAATTATACTGTAAAGATATTAAATTTTTTGTTAAAATTTGACTTTAAAACAAAATTTTTTTTAAAGTGGGCGTGTTCGTCATCCGATTTTGCTAATTTTTATTTAGCACACATATAGTAATAGGAGTAACGTTGCTGCCAAATTTCATCACGATATCTTCAACGACTGCCAAATTACAGCTTGCAAAACTTTTAAATTACCTTCTTTTAAAAGTGGGCGGTGCCACGCCCATTGTCCAAAATTTTAATAATTTTCTATTTTTCGTCGTAAGGTCAACGCACCTACCAATCGCTTTATCCGTCTTTGATAATGAATTTTCGCACTTTTTCGGTTTTTTGAAATTTTCGATATCGAAAAAGTGGGCGTGGTTGTAGCCCGATTTCGTTCATTTTAAATAGCGATCTGAGATGAGTGCCCAGGAACCTACATACCCAATTTCATCAAGATACCTCAAAATTTACTCAAGTTATCGTGTTTACGGACGGACAGACGGACGTGGCTAAATGAATTCCTTTTTTCGCCCAGATCATTTTGATATATAGAAGTCTATATCTATCTCGATTAGTTTATGCCGTTGCGGATTACCGTTATGCGAACAAAGTTAATATACCCTGTGAGCTCTGCTCAGCTAAGTATAAAAACTTGAGGAGAATGCAGATTATCAATGATTAGCATAACCGGAGCCCTAAAAGCTACTCCGACATTAGCATTGCTTGCCTTTCTACACATGATCTAATGGCCAAAAATGTAGCGTTAGCCACTACGACGAGACTCAAGGCCTCGGAGAGGTTGCGTGCAGACCGTATGGCCAAGCAGTATAAAAATAAAATAAAAATAAATGTAAGGCGCGATATCCTCCGAAGAGATCTAAGGCCGAGCTTCTCTTCCAATTTGCGTCGTGCTCCTCTTGATTTTCCCTACAAATCGGCCGGACGGGACCTACATGTTTTATGCCGACTCCGAACGGCATCTGCAAGGCAGATGAGTTTTCACTGAGAGCTTTTCATGGCAGAAATACACCCGGAGTGGTTGCCAAACACTGCCGAGGGGCGACCCCGCTTAGAAAAATTTTCTTCTAATTGAAAAATCTTATTTCTAAAATTTTGATGTTGCTTTGCCCGGGAGTTGACCCAGGGCATACGGTGTGATAGGCGGAGCACGCTACCATCACACCACGGTGGCCATAGCAGTATAGCCTGATCTAATATCGGGTAAACGAAATATATGGTTCCATGCCTGTGCTTCGACTTCAACTGCTTTTGAAGGTGCGTGTCAGATTTACATACGGCGACTCTTTCTAAGCAATAATTTGACATTCTATATCAATTCTTTCTAAACATTTGAAAACAGAAGAAAGACAGCTCAATGCAAGTCGCCGAGCACAAGAAACTCGGTGCCCCCGCTTACCTCGTTACCCCTCTTGCCCAAATAACGAGTTTCAACAACAATAATATTTGTGTATAAACAGCGACTTAAGCTGATATTATATGAAATTGCTATGAACACTTCATTTTAAAAAGTTTTATAAACCTTTTGTACTTTTCCCTCCATATTCATAACATATAGGTAAAATAGGTTTATAAAGCTCTTATAACCCAAACATTTGTACGGAAATGTCAATTTAAAATGCTCTTTAAACCGGTTATATTTTTTATGAAAACAGGGGTTTATCCATAAAAGGGTTACAATTTTTCACGGCTATTTCACCCAAAAATTTCATAGCTATAACGGGCAGAGTGATTTAAATAATAAGATTTAGTTTATATGGCTTTAACTTAAATTTAGAAGTATTTTTATTGTGTCAAATTCTTGAAATCTAGAAGGTAAAGTTTTTTCTTATTTGAATTAACGCGACCCAATTATGTATAAATAGCGTCAACAAAAGATTTCTAACTTTTCAACAACAAATAAACACAAAACAATAAACGCACCAAACAAACCCACAAAGAAGGTCAAACGACTAGAATTACTGAATTTTACCTGTCTCAGTCAGCCGCACAAATCGTTCAGTAAAAACCACCCTCGGTTCTGAATGAACACACAGCCCATACACACAAATATACACAAGCATCAATTTTGACAATATCTGCTCATGTAACCGAACTACAAATACAAGACAAACGACAACAAAAGAAAAAAGAACGAAAATCGACACTGACGATGGCACAACGCCGAAACCGGTTTTGTCTAGAAACCAGATTTGACAAGGTATGACGGAAAATCGTTCCAATATACATCACCACTCCCCATATTTTTTTACGCGTATTAGCAACCCCTGTTTTAGAATTTTAGCCTTGAAATAAATTGTGGAGGACCGTGAAAATTAGTCGCATACAACTCGAGTGCTTATCCATCCAACCCGATTGTCAACTTCACCGTCACTTTCCTGTTTACTTAGCAAGCCAGGTTGTGTTGACCCCAAGTTCCTTGCGGAGGTTTGATGACCTAAAAGGTTGATATCACCAAATTGTTCCCGCGATTATCGGGTTGGTATCTTAGTGGTGGTATTTTCCGTAACGTACCGTATCTGTATCTGGAAAAGGAGCATCAACATCGTTAAAACTATTTTATCTTTTTGACTCACTAAACGTTTATATTGATGCTTATTAACTTGGTAGTTTTGGCAATCTCCCGTTTCTACTACTCAAAACTTGGTGCACTGCTCTCATCTCTGGTTTTGTGACGGTATAAAATAGACAAATTAGCAGTTTGGAAAACTAATTAGTGTTTATTCATTAAAAATACAAACACTATATCACATAGCCTTTCTCAATTCAATAGCACAATTAAGATGTGCAAATATATAAACAAACAGCCAAATATTTGCTTTGTGCCCATTTCCTGATATCTAGAAGTTTCTACTTATTTTTTATTCACACAATCCACTAATGTATAAATAGCGCCCACAAAACTTATCTTGATTTACTTAGTATTTAACAAGCGTCTGAAAAAATCATAATTTAAAATGAATTTACGAAATAATTTCTCGCTCCTGATGGTCGTACTTAGCTTCCCTTTCACCTACACGAATGCAGAATTTCGCGCTGGAGGTGGCAGTTCTAGCAGTTCTGTGAATACAAAAGATAAATCATATGTGGTGGCAATATTTCAAGACGAAAAATATATTTGCGTTGGATCATTGATCACTTGGGAATTCGTGGTTACAGCTTTAGAATGCGTGAGGAAAAGAGAACCGAAAAGAATCACAGTTAAAGCTGGTGAAAACAGTATATTTCAAAAGGGGCATCGTCAAGTTCGCAATGTGGGTTATACTCAGCATAAAAAAGTCACAGAAAGGGACGATATAGATATAGGTATAATTAAAGTGTACCCCCCCTTTAACCGAGATTCTACAGTAGGAACAATAGAACTTTGCAAAACTGTATTACAACCGGGGATGAAAATACAAGTTAGTGAATGGTATTCACGAATTGGATTTATTTATAGAATCCGTACTATTGTCGAAACCATACCAGAAAGGAGCTGTTGTGATCGTTATTTGCAAGGGAAACATGTAAAAATTACAACAATTTGTGGATATGGTTCAACACGTAAAGTAGATTCTGGAGCACCGGGCGTTGTGAACGGAGCTATTTGTGCTGTAGCAGGATCTTATTTCGGTTCTTCGTCAATGTTATATACAGATTTATCTGATGGAAGTTCTGCTCTAAAATATATAAAAGAAAACACGGGTTACCCATATATGTTATAAATCAAATGCTGTCATAAAAGTATGTAATGCTTCTAAATAAATAGTACAGAGAGGGTACACTCGCAAACATCAGAGTGCTGATATATTTCTGTTACTTAAATTATAATTTTTTATTGTAAAACTGTACCAATATCGGGGTATTACATACATATATGGCTGCTGAGTGGAACATCGCCCTATCTCGACCGAAAGCCCTATTACAGGATTTTTTGTATAAATGCTCAGCTCACGTCAAAGCATTTTACATTTGTGCAGAGGTAGCGCGTTTTCGAAATAGTGGCTGAGATAGCGTGAAATTCCACTCAGCATTCGAAATTACGATATCATTAAGGTATTATCTAGAAGGAAATGTTGATGATTGCCATTCAATAAAAAGTATTGGTTATATTCATTGAAAATGTGATAAATAAAGTTGTTACTTTCTTTACTGACTTCAACCAAACTCATAAATTTGTTTCTATTTCACCGATTATGAGTTGACAAAAGATGAATACTCTTCTCTTAAAACTCATTGGCAACGGACTGGTACAAATTTCAGAAATGTGTATCAGGAAGAATTGGCAGCCAAAAGAGGTTACCACCGTTGAGTAGTTGGAGGAGTGCAACAACTCTGAGAAGATTCAAAGGGAAATTAAAGTCACCATGGTGGAGTAAGGAGTTGATTCTTCTTACAGGGCAAGTAAAAGAGATTGTTAATGAAATATTCAAATTAATAAAAGGAATGTTTGACTTTGAATGTCTGAAAATAATTGAATTTATTAAAGAAATTCTTTCTCTTTTTATACATAATTTCTTAAGCTACACATACATAATTATGCTAACACTAACAAACTAAAAATATGTACATTTGTAATACTGGTATGCAAAGTCAGCGGATTACTTCATTGACCTATTTATGGAAACAATGTAAAATAGTTGTGTGTGAATATTTTGGTGATTCACACTGACAAACTAACACTGACAATTAGACATTCCGATCGGCACGTGCATTGATCGGTGTGACTAACTGAGCAAAACTATGAAGGTGTGAAATGACATGGGTTTCGTATTCGGCATTCAATTGATGTTGACTTACCGCTGTGTCGGGTCAA
Source organism: Eurosta solidaginis (assembly GCF_040869045.1). Taxonomy (NCBI): domain Eukaryota; kingdom Metazoa; phylum Arthropoda; class Insecta; order Diptera; family Tephritidae; genus Eurosta; species Eurosta solidaginis. Next base: position 33,544,075 of record NC_090321.1, read on the forward strand.
TATAATTTATATAGAACAATATTGTAATATGACTGCACTATGTCTGTGTGTAGCAGGTTCATAAAAAATGCATTGGCATAGAAGTTCATAATGCATAATGCCGCAAATGTATTGCATAGTATGCCCACCTATGCACTACATTTGCATAATGCTACATTAAGTTGACAGAAGCTGCGGAAAACAAGGAGTGCTGGGACGAATATAGAGATCCGTTGTGGATATTTAAACGTGAAATCATCAGGTCGAAAAGGGTATCATGGAAAAATTTCTGTGCGGACATCAAATATGAATGAGGAGTTATTCTTTTCAGCCAACATACTTACACCAAAGGCAAGTCTATCGATACTGCATTGCATAGGGTGGTCATAAATATAGAGAAAGCCCTGGAACACCAAGAATATACTCTAGGTGTTTTCTGGAGCTTTCAACAATATCTCGAAACGAGTAAACATGGACAGTCTCAACTCAATTAAAGTTCATCCCGCCTTTACAAAATGGATCGGCTCGATGTTAAGCTGCAGAGTGATCACGTCGAAATGGGGTCTAGGCAACAAAACCTGTAAATAGAGTATCAGTGGGGTTTAAGGGGCGTCCACAGTATTGGTGAAGCTAGTTATTAACCAATTGCTTAGGCGATTCGACGGAGGACCAGTCAAAGTGCATATCAGATGACGTTTCAGTCATAATAAGCGGCAGATGCCGAACAACAATCAGCTCTCTGATGGATCAGGCACTTCGGGATGTATGAGCCTGGGCATCTGGCGTCGAGTTAACCACTAACGCGGAAAAATCGATTTATCGAGTATTATTTACTAGGAAATATAAGGTCCCTAATTGGACCAAGCCTAATCTTGGAGGTGTAACTCTACAAGATGAATATAGCCCCAAAATATTGTAACGAATTTAGTGCAATTCCGCTTATTCGCAACCTTCTGCTAACGTTCGAATCACTAAACTGTTGAATAAATAACTCCAATATTCAATAATGCCAAATGGTCTTTATTATACTACTTTCACAATAACACTTCTACTTCTCAACAGATAGCGTGCTTAAATCAAACTGATTGCCATGCCTCAGCTGGCGTTGCTTTTATACTCTTCGGTTACCTCGTTTGCATATTTCTAGGCGTTCCTAGAATTTACTATTTGTTTACCAGGTATAAACTCACCAGCTATAACTACAGATGCACATTATAGCTTCTCATATGCGCGTGTATATGTGAGTGATACTTCCATCGATGATTGCTACTTTTGGGATTATCTCAGATATATGCATGTGTTTGTGCGTGTCTCTCCGATGCTTGTATGGACATATGTGTAGACATAATGATTACTTTGTTTACGTACATACAAGTGTGGCAGCTTGCTTTATTGTTGTTTTGGCTTTATTTACTTAGTTTCAGATTAATGATGTGAGTATCACTTAGTGTCACTAATATTCGTCATAATATCTAGGAGTCATCCAAAATAGTATGGCCAAAGCACTATAGCCTCAACTAATATCGGGCAAACGGAATATATGGCCTTGTGTCTGTGCTTCGACTTCAACTTCTTTTGTAGTTGCATATCAGATTTACACATGGCGAGTCTTTCTAAGCAACAATTTGACATTTTATATCAATTTTTTTATTCATTGGAAATTTGAAAACTTATTATGAAATATAAGAAATATTAAATAAACTTACAAAAATGTCTATTCAAAATCAACCAAAAGTTCCTCAATCAAAAAAACCAGAATTTGTAAACAGAAGAAAGACAGCTAAAAGGAAGTCGCTAGTCGTTAAATCTTCTTGGGTACTCGCCATCGCCAACGCGTAGAGGTTCACAAATCTTTCGAAGAACTTTTCTCTCGAACACTCCCAGAGCCGCTTCATCGGATGTTGTCATGGTTCATGCTTCTGCACCATATAGCAGGACGGGAGCGATAAGTGACTTGTAGAGTATAATTTTCGTTTGCCGAGAGAGGACTTTACTTTTCAATAGCCTACCTAGTCCAAAGTAGCATTTATTGGCAAGAGTGATGCTTCGCTGGATTTCAGAGCTGATGTTGTTGCTAGTGTTGATGCTGGTTCCCAAATAAACGAAGTCTTTTACTATTTCGAAATTATGGCTGCCAACAGTAGCATGGTTGCCATGCGCAAATGCGCTGACTCTTTGCTCGATGACAACAGGTACTTCGTTTTGACCTCATTCGCCATCAAATCCATCTTTACCGCTTCTTGTTCCAGTTTGGAGTATGCAGAACTAACGGCGCGGGTGTATAGGCCGATGATATCAATGTCATTAGCGTATGCCAGTAATTGCACGCTTTTATATAATATTGTTCCAGAGCGGTTAAGTTCTGCAGCTATTGTAATTTTCTCCAGCATCAAATTAAAGAAATCGCAAGATAGGTGTTCACGTTGTTTGAAACCTCGTTTAGTTTCGAACAGCTCGGAGAGGTCCTTCCCAATTATGACTATGGCCGTATAAGTTTTGCGGGGAAACCAAATTCAGACATAGCGCATATAGGCAGTTCCTTTTCGTGCTGTCGAAGGCGGCTTTAAAATCGACGAAGAGGTGATGGGTGTCGATTCTTTTTTCGCAAGTTTTTTCCAAGATTTGGCGCATTATGAGGTCCAATCAGCCGATTCACGGTGGAATTCAATCTTTCCCACAATACACTTGACAGGACCTTATATGCGATATTAAGAAGTCTGATTCCGCGATAGTTGGTACAGTTTTTTTTCTTCCTGAGAAGGCGTCTCACTTCCCTTTTTAACTCGCGGTAGCGTTCACACACTCCTCTTGTTGCGCTCGCTTTTAACGTAGCCCTGTAGGTAGCGTATTTTCTTTCGTTGCAACGCGGCATTCTTCATCGTACCAGTTGTTTTTTCCGTGGCCGCCGGTTATCCTCGGCGGCAGTACGAAGTGCTTTGGAGATATGCTCCCACTGCTCCTGCATTCTTTCAGTCTGAGTTGAGCTCTCAGAGAGCAGGTGTGAGAGTTGAGTTGCGAAATCATTGGCAGTCTGTTGCGATTGCAGCAGTTTAGCTTTCCTTGTGGTTTTTGTTCTTTGGTTTTAGCCGCGCAGAGACGGGTGCGTATTTTGGCTGCGACGAGATAATAGTCCGAGTCGATGTTAGGTCCTCGGATCGTGCGCACATCTAAAACACTGGAGGCATGCCGTCCGTCTATTACAACGTGATCGATCTGATTGTGAGTATTTCGATCGGGCGAGAGTCATGTAGCTTGATGTATCTTTTTATGCATGAACTTCGTGCTGGAAATGACCATTTTTCGAGCACCGGCAAATTCAATCAGTCTCAGTCTATTAAGAGAAGTTTCATTGTGTAGGCTGAACTTTCCGACTGTAGGGCCAAAAACACCTTCTTTGCCCACCCTGGCGTTAAAGTCGCCAAGCACGACTTTTATATCATGGCGGGGGCAGCGCTCGTATGTACGTTCTAATTGTTAATAAAAAGCGTCTTTCACCTCATCGTCCTTCTCCTCTGTCGGTGCATGGGTGCAGATGAATGATATATTAAAAAAATTTCCTTTTATTCAGATAGCGGCGTCCACAAGCGTGAACGCCAGTAGTTGGCAAACAAATAAAATAGGTTTATAAAGCTCTTATAACTCAACATATGTATGACCGTCTCATAAGCACTAGGTCAAACAAAAAAATGTAAATGTGGGAATTATGTGCTGTTTATGTGCTCCAAGATAAGCCACATAATGTCCAGAAAAACAAAGGGGTGGTAAGGGAGGTGCGGGGGCATATAACCCCAGACGACAACATCGACACGGGATACGTGCAGAATTTTGTGCTATTTATGTGCTCCTTAGTTCCAAAAATAATTCGTGTTTTTGACCACTTCTAATGTTTTTTTTTAAACTTCAAAAGGGGAGGATCCAGCTGAACGTCTAGCTAGACCCCCCCCGCCCCCCCTCATAAGCACTAGGTCAAACAAAAAAATTTTAATGTGCGAATGATGTGCTATTTATGTGCTCAATAGTTCAAAACAGAATTAGGGTTTTTGACAACGTTTAATGTTTTGCAAATTCTACGACATTAGACTCTCAAAGTTGCTCACATCTCTGAAGAGAGAAGAACTAGACACTGCCTTCTGGTGTCATATGCAGGATAAAACTCTAGGGACACATTGAGTCTAAGTGTACTCTTTATTGACCAGCCACTTCAACCTAACCTAACCACTCCTGAAGCTTATCATCTGCTAAGAATTAATATTCAACTTTCATATTTCTTTCCAGCAACTAAATCGAATGCATCTACAAATTTTTAAAGACTCTCTTTGAAATGTCAAACATTGATGTATAAAACTTCTCAACACCAAAACTTAAATACAACGAATTTTAGAAAAGCGCAGAACTCGACCGACAAAAGAGCACAAAAATGCCACGAGATGGCTGTGAAGCCAATGGTGGAGGTGGTGCAAACGATGGTTGCGCCTATCCTGATGAGTTGATCATGGAGCAGGGTGTATCTTTCAATGTGCGGGTGAGTATTAAATTACATGACAACCTACAGTACAAGCTTTGAGTGCCTAGCATTATATTTGGGGGGTGAGTGGATAAATCGTAAACGAACAAAAAATTACATCATTTCCAGTTATTTGGAGTTTGAGCTTAAAATTGTTTCCTAGCACATGCAGCATTTACTTTATGCATATCCTGCTTCCTTTTACGTTCCCGCTTCAATGCAATATTCGCTTGAATTTGATATTTCTTTTGAGTTCAATGCACGTCGTTTGCGGTTGCACTGACATCATAATGGAATGCAACTTCTATTGTGTATGCTAGAAATGCTCAGAATGCATCACTTCCGAGAATGAAGATAGTACATACATACATACATACATTCAAGAGTCACTTACTTCCCCTTCTTCTAAGCACACTCGCTCATACGTGCAGTTCCGCTACTTCCGCCGACTTCTAAACACACAAGCGTCTGAGTTTTTTTTTTTGCTGGCCTTCTACAACTAACTCACATGCAGCTGTTAACTGGTGATGGCGACTTCCAGTGCCAATGCCAATGTCATCACTACGCTGCAATTCTTCATTCATTTCCTATGCTTTCTTCTTGGCATAGCATTTTTATTTAAACAGTAATTCAGCTTTGCGCTTAAGAACTCTCTCACCTACCTTTATTATATTGTTCCAACAATTTTATGTGCTGCATACATGTATGTATATTAGGGTGGGTCGATTTGTATGGACGAATGTTAACCGATATCGCGCCGTCGATTTTTCGATAGGAGTTGGGCTCAGGAAAGAAATTTCCACTACGCATACCCAAAAAAATTATTTTGGAGCCTGCGAAATTAAATTTTTTGACTTTTTGTCGACTTTGATTTTTAAGGTTTTTTTCATGACCTACTAAAAAAATTGTCCGACCAAAAAATGTCCGCTAAAAACGTTGTCGTTTTGTTTTTTTAGCATCCAATATATCAATATATTTTTCCAACTGTATACATACACATCTAACAAATTTGTGGTTTTTTAAAAGTAATTCATAATTAATTAAACTTATTAAACTTGATGGGCATGAATGGATTGCTCTCAATAGTGCATCCATTTTTTTTAGAATCCACCAGTGTTGAAGCTCTGTGATTGACTTTCTATTCAGGCGCGTGAAATTAGTTGGTCTTGCTGACAGGACGAGATTAAATGGGTTGGGGTGAGTTAGAAGCCTCGTGTTGTATGATATAGCATAATTTTTGATATCTTCAGCTATTGTTGGAACCTTTAGATCCCGGTGTAGCTGGTTGTTAGTCACATATTAGGGTGCGTTTACAATCATTCTAAGGGTTTTCGATTGTAATCTTTGGAGAATTTCTATGTTTGAGTTTGCTGCAATTCCCCACAGTTATATTCCATATGTCCAAATGGGTTTTCTGATGGCTGAGTTAAGCAGGACTTTATTATCTACTGATAATTGTGAATTTCGGTTCATAAACCAATACAGATTTCTTAGTTTGATACCAAGGGCTTTTCTTTTGTTGAATATGTGGGTCCTCCAGGTTAATTTTCTGTCGAGGTGCATACCAAGGTACTTTGTTTCGTCGCTTTGTGGTATATTAATATCGTTGAGTTTAACGGGTGGGCAAGTGTTACGTCTGGTAGTAAACGTCAGCCAACGGGTAATTTTATTTAAACTTCCATCATCAAACGTGCCTATAGTGACGCCTTCTGCAATTGGGAGGTCATACGTATAAAGTATAAAGAGTATTGGGCCCTTGCGGGACGCCTGCTAAGCGCTCATAAAGGGCAGTCTGCTCCACACCTTCTTTAACGAAGAAATAACGATCTTTTAGATATGATTGTACTTATAAATATAAAGTAGTTTATAGGGAGGATGTATTTTACTTTATAGAGTAGTCCGTCATGCCATACGCGATCAAAAGCTTGTGAAATATCTAGAAAAGCAGCTGTGCAGTATTTTTTCTTCTCAAAAGCGTCGTATATTTGCTCGGTGAGTCTGTGGACCTGCTCAATTGTTCCGTGCACTCTTCTGAAGCCAAACTGGTAATTGGGTATGATTTTACGCTCTTCTATTATGGGCAAGAGTCTTTTAAGAAAGAGAACTTCCATGACTTTTGAGACGATAGGCTGCAGACTAATAGGTCTGTAAGATGCAACTATATCAGCTGGCTTTCCGGGTTTCAGAATCGTTTTCATCTGCGAAACTTTCCACTGTGGGGGTATGAATTGAGTTTTTAGTACTGCATTAAACAATTGTGCTAAAAATTGTATGCCCTCGTGGGGTAAATTTTTTAGAGTAGTGCCATTGATAAGGTCGTAGCCCGAAGCTTGTTTGGCTTAAGTTTTGCAATTTTTGTTTTTGAAAAAAAAAAACTATTTTTTTACAATCAAATGAAAATTTTTTTAGTAGGTCATGAAAAAAAACTTAAAAATCAATGTCGAAAAAAAGTGAAAAAAATTAAATTTTGCAGGCTCGAAAATTATTTTTTTGGGTATGCGTAGTGGAAATTTTCTGAGCCCAAATCCTATCGAAAAATCGATGGCGCGATATCGGTTAATAAATAAACCCAGTCTAATATACATATATATTTTTTTCTTTTTATTTCCTTTTACTTTAAGCGCATAGTAAAATTTCTTTTTTTATTGGTTCGTGTTACATATTTGACGTAAGAATATTACATGTAAATACTTGTTGCCCACCTGTTCACTAAGTGCACTACATACACACTCTGGCGTTCGTTTTGGTTTTACTGTTTTACCACCTCACCCACTGCCTAGCTATTGCTAATTTTATTTGTTTTACTCTAATTAGAGCTGGGAAAAATTTCGATTAGATAACGATAGTTTCGATGATGTCAAAATATAAACACTATCGATAACTTTTTTCTTCTTTAATCTATCGCTCGAAAATCGCCCGATCTATTATTATTTACTAGGTTGGCTAAGTCTAAGCTTGGAGGTATAACAGTACCAGAAAAATACAACACAAAATATCAGGAATTATACTAATGTCTAGGCATTCAAGAGGATTCTAGGATGCACGTGAAGCCTATCGCCCAACCTCTCTCATTGGGTTTTTGCGGCAATTGTCAAGCCCATACTTTACTATGCGGTCGTAGTTTGGTGGACAGCCACACAAAAACGTACGTTTACTAAACACTAAGTATGCCGATTATACATGATGAGCATAACGGGAGCTCTGAAAACTACCCCGACAGAAGGAATAAATAAATAAATGCAAGGCCCGTTAACGTCCGAAGAGATTTTAGGCCGAGCTACTCTTCCAATTTACGTCGTGCTCCTTTTAATTTTTCGGCGGTGTGACGTTACCACCACACCACGGCGGCCGCCGTACCCTGACAAAATAGCCCCATTAAATATACGGCGACTACATGGTATCGTACCTGAACTTCGAAAGAGCTCTTGGGGCCACAATAAAGCCGGAGGGTTTTCACAAACGTGTGGAAATGGCAAAACATTCTTGATACGTGTATACCGGTGGTTCCAAATTTACGGAAGAGGTCGGGTCTGCTGTTTACTGTGTCGATCCACAAATAAGTAGATCTTACAGACTGCAGTATCGTTCAGGCGGAAATCGTAGCCGCGAAGAAAACAGCAGAAATTCTGGAGGACGCACACTTAAGCTGCTTTCGTATATATTGATAGTCAGGCGGCGAACGTGGCAATTATTTCACACAGCACTTTATCAAGAAGTTTCCTGGATTTTACAGAAGCATTGGAGAGACTTCGCTCTAGCTGGGCCATACAACTATGTATACTGAGTTCCCGGTCATGAAGGGATAGAAGGTAACGAAAAGGCCGATGAGTTTGCAAAGCACTCGATAAATCGACGATAAACTTTCTAATCCGATTGGGAGAAATCAAAAGTGTACAGGAGTTGATCCATCAAACAGGAAAGGCGTGAACGAAAGCGCGCGGTTGCGAAATTTCTTAGATCATCTATCCTACGACGTTAGACTTACAAAGCTGATCATATCTCAGGAGTCAAGAAGCATTAATATTCGCTTAATATCGGCTATACTATTCGTCTAAGATTACTTTAAAAATCTTTTATATAAAAGTGCGCGAGGTCCTGAAACCATTTTGTCTATTTTTCAAAAGAACTGTTCACCGTTATTACGAGTGCCCAATTTTCTCGCTACATTTATGGCTTCCTAAACGTAGAAGGTGTGACACCATTTTCAATTTTTTTTTTCAATATTCCTATAACTATTCAAAAAGTAACTTTGTAAATTCACAAACTGAAATATTTATAGGTTATGGATATGGCGAAAAACCGAAAACCTATGGCTATGGTATGGTTATGGTCATAGATGAATGGTTTTGCGCCTCTTTGTTTGGGAGGAATGCAATTTTTTTATAACATTTGCCAATGATGCCACTCCAAACTAAAATGAATAGATCTGAATATGGGGATTTTTGACATATGTACATTTCGGCGATTTTATAGTTTCAATCATTTAATATGATGATCGTCGAAAAATATTCATTTCTTTAAACTTATCATATATATTATTTCTAATTGCTGTTTTTATGTACGGATCCCTTTTTCGCTCTTATTTGGAATCCAAATCTATAAATAAAGTGTTGGTTGTAAAGATGGAGATTCGGGCTATTAGCGAGCTTTGGGAAATATTGATCGTAGTGATTTTGTTTAGCTATATTTTATTAAAATAATTTGTTAAAAATAAACGATTGTGAGCACACAAAGAAATCTATTTGTACTATGGCACTATTGTGAATATTTGCGCTACATTACAGTTGCTATTATGCGCTAGATGGCAGCGCAAGCCGTAAGTTTTAATTGATTGGCGGTAGTTGCTATTATACGCTAGATGGCAGCGCAAGCTGTAAGTTAATAGAACAAGTGATTTCTGTTGATATTTCATAAGAGACTTTTATATTGGTTGCGCAAGATGCGCACGGGTCGTGCTCGTTTTACAATAATACGACTAATTAGTGTTAAATATAAACAAATCAAAGTGAAATTTACATTTTACTTAAATTAGTTAGTCAAATATTGTAAAGCATTTAACTCACATTGAAAACCAAATCTTCTTTTGAAATTTGAGTAAATCGGACCTACGATATTATAGTTAACACCATGTAGTCGATAGGGCTTATCTTACATGTCTGACGTTCCAGGTTCTGTGATGAAAATCGACTGGTTGCATTAGGACTTCATATTTACAAAACCTGTTTTTAGTGATAACTTTTGAATGGGAAATAATATTTACCCTCCAACTAAATATATATACACTAAAACAAGTATTTTTATCTTTTTTCACATTATTTTTGAACGCATTTCTACAGTTGTAGGTCAAACTAAAGTTTACCGAAATTTTTGGCCCGTTTTTCGTTTTAGCTGGTACTTTTTTTGTTCTGGCACCCGCTTCACAAATTTAAGATAAATCCCTCGTGAGAGCGTAAACAAGTATCAAGTCCTGTTTGGTTATGGTGTTGTTGTTGTTGTAGCAGTGCTTCGCCCCACCTAACAGCCGCGACCGATCACAAATTGTCATCAATATCCTCTAACGGGAGTCCAAGGAAACTTGCTGTTTCAACAGGGGTGAACCATAAGGAAAGGGGTGTTAGAGGCGTTGGTTCCACATTACAATTAAAGAGATGGTTGGTGTCATGTGGGGACACATTGCAAGCGGGGCATACATTTTGTATGTCGGGGTTGATTCTGGATAGGTAAGAGTTTAACCTGTTACAGTATCCAGAACGAAGTTGACACGCGTTTCCCTGGGGAGTATGCGTTCCTCTTCCGCGAGTTTTGGATACTTTTCTTTGAGTACTGGATTCACCGGGCAATTCCCGGCATAAAGGTCCGACGCCTGTTTGTGGAGTTCACCAAGGACCTGCTTGTGTTTTTTCGCTTCATACGGCTGGGTTCTCAGGTGCCGTATTTCCTCAAAGTGCTTACGGAGATGACTCCTTAAGCCCCTAGGCGGTGCTGGTTCATCAATCAGATGTCTGTTGGGATGCTCAGGTTTCTGGGTATTCAACAGGAACTGTTTGGTCAGCATCTCATTTCTCTCCCTGATGGGGAGTATTCTCGCCTCATTATGCAGATGGTGTTCTGGGGACATAAGAAGACAGCCCGTGGCAATTCTGAGAGCAGTATTTTGGCAGGCCTGTAGCTTCTTCCAGCGGGTAATTTTTAGGCTTGGCGACCATATGGGTGACGCGTAGCACGTGCTACGCGTTTGGTTATGGTGTGGTACCATTGACAAATTACATTTATTTCTATAAGGTGGGCTGTATCAGCTATTTTTTATGGATTTGACATGTTTGCCGGGGCCTTAAAAGAGGACATGGTCCTTAACTTATTTCGTTAATTTTTCTTAGGCACACTTACGAATGCCTATGTGGAAAATTCGATTTTCGAATTTTGTGGTAAAAATTTTTTTAATTCGATAGCACTGTCTTCAGTATCAACAATTTTATTTCCTTTATATTAGGACAGTTGAGTGTTTGTCCGCATACAAATCTTTCAATCGATTTTTAAGTAACTTCTCTTTGAGCTACAAACGTGAAACTTTACGTATAGGTTAGAACACCGTGACAATGCAACAAAAGAGAAAGAATCCGTTAGGTGGCGCACGGATCGCAATAATTAGATAAGAAATTGAAAATTTTCAAACCAGCTTTTAAGTAACTTCTCGATGAGCTAGAGACTTGAAATTTCAAACTTAATTCAGAGGTCGATGACAGCCGATGACACGATACAAAAGGATTCGCTAGGGGGCGCACGGGATAAGATATTTAGAAAAATCGTACGAAAGGAAGGAATTTTGGGATTGATTTTTATGTAAGTTGTCATTGAGTTACAACTGTAAAACTTCACAGATAGGATAAGACGCCGAGAAAATGTAAGAAAAGGAGAAAAAATTACGTTAGATGGCGCACGCATCGAAATATTTAGATAAGAATTTGGTGTTTTGAGATCGATTTTAAAGTAACTTCTCATTGAGCTACAGACATTAATCTTCAGACAGGTTAAGACACCGTGACAAAGGAACAAAAGGAGAAAAAATTCCGTTAGGTGGCGCACGGAACGAAACAATTAGATAATAATTTGGAAATTTGAAACCGGGTGTTAAGTAACTTCTCGATGAGCTAGAGACTTGAAATTGCAAACTTAGTTCAGAGGTCGATGACAGCCGATGACACGATACAAAATTCGCTGGGGGCGCACGGATTGCGATATTTAGAAAAATCAAACAACGGAGGGAATTTTGGATTGATTTTTATGTAAGTTGTCATTGAGCTACAGCTGTAAAACTTCACAGATAGGATAAGACGCCGAGAAAATTTAAGAAAAGGAGAAAAATTCCGTTAGATGGTGCACGGATCGAAATATTTAGATAAGAATTTGGTGTTTTGAGATCGATTTTAAAGTAACTTCTCTGAGCTACAAACATGAATCATCAGAGACAGGTTAAGACACCGTGACAAAGGAACAAAAGGAGAAAAAATTCCGTTAGGTGGTGCACGGAACGAAACAATTAGATAATAATTTGGAAATTTGAAACCGGGTGTTAAGTAACTTCTCGATGAGCTAACTTGAAATTGCAAACTTAATTCAGAGGTCGATGACAGATACAAAAAAATTCGCTAGGGGCGCACGGGCTGCGATATTTAGAAAAATCAAACGGAACGGAGGCAATTTTGGGATTGATTTTTTATTAAGTTCTCATTGAGCTACAAGCGTAAAACTTAACAGATAGGTTAAGACACGAGAAAATGTAAGAAAAGGAGAAAATAAAAATAAAATAAAAAAATTGTAAGCACTTCCTTTATATAAATGGACAAAAATCAGCGAAAAATTTCTCCTTATATAAAGACATATTCTTGCTTAACTTTGATTTTTAAATTCTGACATAGAAATTGCAAAAATATTTATGAGAAGTAAAAATATAAAGGTGGAGCGTAATTGATTGACTAATAATATCTCCTTTCCTACCAACTTTCCAATACAAGTAATGTGTGCTCCACCTTTTATTTTTACTTCTCATAAATATTTTTGCAATTTCAAAATTTAAAAATCAAAGTTTAGCAAGAATATGTCTTTATATAAGGAGACATTTATCGCTGATTTTTGTCCATTTATATAAAGGAAGTGCTTCAAATTTTTTTATTTAATTTTTTTCCGCAATGTCGAAAACTATCGATTGAGCGCATATCGACAGTTTTCCAGCTCTAACTCTAACCGCAGTTTACTTCTGCAGTGGCATTCTTTTTTACTGCATTGACTTATTTGTTTTATTTTCCTTGCTTTTTTCTTTTATAGTATACCGGCTGCGTAGAGGTAAAAACTTCAATGAAATTGCTGAACTTTGAAACTAGGACCAAAGTTGCCCGGTGAGTACTCTTTTTGGTTTGTTTGTGAATGCTTCGTAGAAATGTATATACTCTGAGCTGTGGTTCGCGCGCAGCCATACAAATTTTGCGGCGGTTAAAGGTTTGCATATTTGTTTTGTGGGACGGTCGCACTAAGCATACAAATCTTAAGTGGGTGTGGGATTGGGGGAGCATGGTTTCTTATTTTACGCTTTCTGCATAAGCCGTAAACTATAAGATCAGAGGTTTGTAGGGGATATGAATCTGAATATCGATTGCAAATAAGGATTTGATTTCAAAGGAATGATGACTTAGAAAAACGAAAAATAATAAGCTTATCTCTATGTTGCTCACTTTCCTTGCTACAATTTTAGTGCAGTTTCAGAGAAAATTTCCTGACTTTATGTTTGGTTCCAGCGCTACAAACAAAAAGAAAAGTTGAGTGATAGAATTCTCCTCGCACAAAATTAATACGTACTGTACCGTCCAAGTCTAGTATTATACCCGTCCTTTAAAATTTGTCTCCCCGAGGTAGGATACATATACCGGCTTTCGAGGGCACGTACCGAAGAAGATGAAGGTCAATTATATAGCAACTGGATTGCTCTTTGTCTTCTGGAGTTCGATATATATTCGACGAATAACGCCAAGCAATGAGCCAACAGACAGCTGCGTAAATGGAAAACTATAGATACAGCGCTTACCGTCGTGCTAGCGGAAGTTATGGAAACCATCAAAAAGGTCGAATCCTTCAAACCATCAAAATAAACCTATCTAGCCGAGGTTCCGATTCTTTCCCGCGGTAGGCATGTCTGTAGTCACAGACTAAAATCCACACACCTAGAACAGGTGCACTCGAGAGCTTCGTAAAACTATTCAGCGTTCAGCGACAGATATTCTGCAAAGAAACCAGTCAACCAGTTTCAGCTCGTGCTTCAAGCAGTAAGCATTTCGTGCGTGAATTCTGTGCTCAAACATTCTCTATGTAAACACATACTAAGACAAAAAAAGTATCGTTTGCATTAGAAGCTCTGCTGGCGTTGTGCTCCACTAACCTAGAAGTTTCGACGTGGTCATACCAAATCGCCCCGACATGGTTGGGTTAATACCTTAAAGGTGTTAATTTCCTGAATGGTCCAAAACCATTTACTCTTCACATTTCCAAAATATGAACACAGACAAGAGTGGGTGAACCCTACTGAACGCTGGGAAACTAGCTAGCAAGCCGATATGCAATAAACATCCTCTTAATCTAAGCCGCCTGTCAAACAGATAAGATCGCAACTCCACGAACAAAACGGCGAGATCTGGAAACACAAAAACAGCTGTTTGATCGGGCGATATATCAGCAGGCTGTCAGTGGCATCGGCAGGGAGTCGGTCATCTCTTTCATCAACTCCCGAAGAGATGAATGATGTAATTGAAGCTCACTCACCATCTATCATATATAAAGGATGGTCGCGTTACTCTGGCACAACTTCGATCTATGTCCTGTATGAGAGTTCAACCTTCAACATACATACTGAATCCTGAAATACCCGTTCAGATGCATCTGAAGTATCCCGCACAATGTGAAACATCTCTCTAGGTGTTCTATGAAACCAACTTTTCTTGCTTCGATGTGACTGAGATCCGTACGAATTGAAACGCCAGGCTTCCTAGGACTGCCAATAATTGATCTCGCTGACAATTGGAACTATAAAAAAGTATTCCTGCTGTTGAATGGCATCCCCTTTATTTCAGTGTGCTGCACCAATTAGCGAATCTTCTGTTAGTGTGACAGCAAAGCTGAAAGCTTCTGATAGTGACAAACCTCCTTTGATCACCGATAACTCTTACTAATTAAACACCACAGGCTGGAGTTAAGCGCTAAAGGCCATCTCTATACATGGTACTTATGATTGGAAGTTATTAGTCAATTCAGGAAGACGGGCGAGAGCTTAACTTGTTGTGGAGCCGGCCTGATTTCTTCTTGCTCATATGGCTCCACTTTAGTCCCTTCTTAAACTGATAAAGCAACCACACCGTGCAGACAATTTAGGGTGCCATACTGCCTCTGCCTCGAACTCTGAAGATCTAGAGGATATGGATCGCGTTTAGTGCATCAATTTGATACGAATTCAGTCGTCCACTTACCCCTCGCCTTAGGTACAACCATCATCGCCTTCCCGGTCCTTGGACATCCCATCCCGGAGTCTAGCCACCACCGCCGTCATAGCTCTTTGGTGAGAGCCAGCGTCATTTAATACTCTCTCTTCGGGCGTGATCATCACTACCTCCGTTATCACCCCTTGGCGAGGGCCACCGTCATTTAATACTCTCTCTTCGGGCGTGATCATCACTACCGCCGCTATCACCCCTTGGTGAGAGCCACCGTCATTCACCGCCGTCATCGCCATCTGTTAAGAGCCACCGTTAGCTAGTACTCTATATCTCTCTGCGGGGAACCGCCGTCCTTGGATCGTAATATTCTCAGTGGGACCTGGGGAGTGGGACCTCCACCCGACTCTGGATTGACTGGGCTTACCTCAGCCTTTGACCAAACCCACCTCTTGAATTGCTTGTTCAAAGCTGGCTGAGCGTCAGATATGTATATAGAAAAATTAATGGTCCTTGTCATGAGGCGATAATTCCTGGAATCATGGCTTCATACGTCCTGCAGTTATGACTTACACTTAATTCAAATGGGCCGTTTTGTGAAAGGATCGCGTGTTTGTGGAGCTTAGACCTCTAGGAAATTCAGTTTTGAATATTTTTCCACAAATTGATGTGGAACAATCCTATAACGAAGGCTCTCCTTTTTGGGTACTTAAACATTTGTGGATCTTCAAAGAACAAGAGAAGGTGTTTCTGTTGTCTCATCAGAATATTATTTTCATATTTGATCTATTCAAAATATAACACAAAACAAAAATATTTCAGCGAATGCATAAATCGCGTCTGCGAAGCAGCTGGTCTCAAATCAGCTGGAAAACGTCGCTTGGACAAGAAAATCCTACACTACATATCGGATCGTCCGCACATGCAGAATGCAGGCACAAATGTCATCATTAATGTATCGAGTAGGGCGCTAGATTTAGTGAATGCGGAGACTGGCCAACGTATAGCGAGTCATAATATGCCACATATATCATTTGCATCTGGCGGTGATTCGGTGAGTTTCAGACGCCATTTATACATTAAATTCTTATTCATCAAAGTCATGACTTTCTTTCCTCTTCACAGGACACTTTAGATTTTTTGGCGTACATTGCCAAGAATGACGACGAGTGGCGCGCCTGTTACGTGCTTGAGTGCATTGGCGGACAGAGTGAAGACTTAATATTGACAATCGGCAAAGCGTTTATGTTGCGTTTTAATGCCATCAAACATTTTAAGTAAGTAGAAAAATCTGTGTTTTAATGTCTGAAGAAGTTTTTAAAGGAATATGAAAAGTGCATGCATCCAATTCAAAAGTCACTTAAGAATCGAGACGAGAAAATGTAAAATTCGACCGACCAACTCAGTGGTATTGGAATTGCCTCAAATTGTTTAACCCTTTTAAGATGTTATAGCCATTCATTTTTCAATTATTAACAAGGCGTGTTGGATGTGTTTGTTTGGAAGGGAGTAAGAAGGCTGTGTTCCTTAAGTGGATTTTCCACGAAGTTTACACTTACATTGGGTTCCTTCAACCAGGAAAAGTTAGAGTTTAGTCTGCGACACTACCCTAGCAAAGCTTTATAATATATCAGTTAAACGCGAGTCTCTGGCGGCTTCCTCTCCTATTATTGTGAATTTAACTCCCAATCTTCCAAAGACTATTCATAAATGAACTGACTGGCATGCCGGTCGCAATTTCAACAGGTGTTGGCTGAGTGTCCCTGACGGCAACAGAACATCAAAGGCTGATTAAGCATTAAGCATAATATTATTGTCTTCAGATTTAACGATATTTATACATTAATGTATGTGCTGCATGAGGTTTTTTTTTTTTTTTTTTTTTTTTTTGCGGGGAGGCTGAAAAATGCCTAATGCACCATAATTGCTGCCGTCGCCGCAACCGTGTGTCCGTAGACTAAAAAACAGCCCCGTTCTGGAACCGTCGCCCACCCCGGCACCACTTTCGCATTACTTCAGGGTGGCGTTCCATATTTCTCATTTTTTAAGAGCCTACTGTTGTCCCTGCGTCCAGGTTCCCGCTATTTGCTCTGAGTGTTCATTTAATCGCCACTGCTTCGCATGCGCATTTCTCTGCGCTCCTTCTCAGCATCCATCAGGCGTGTCATTACTATAAATACAATTTTGCTCACTGCTGTCCAGCACTCTTTCCTGTTGCACATATGTGATACTAAATTTCTCGTGGTAGGTTCCTCCCCAAAGACTCCATGCAAGGTGAGTCTTTCTTCGTGGAAACGGGGGCAGTGGAACATGACGTGTTCTGCGTTTTCTAACTCCGTGGTACACATTGGGCAATGAGGATCTTCCTCTATCCTACACTTCCATAAATACTCTTTGAAACCGCCATGTCCACTCATTATCTGCGTGAGATGGTAGTTCAGTTCGCCGTGCTTCCGCTCATTCCATTGAGCTACGTTCCAAACTAGTGTGAAAGTCCAACGCCCTTTACTCGAGGCCTCCCACCGTTCTTGCCACTTAGCTATTGTTTGTGTCCTTGCTCTTTTCTTGTCTTCTTCAGATGGTCGCTCGATATTAGTGTTATACAGATCGGCCATTTCGCTTGCCAGTAAGTCCACTGGGATTTTCCGGGTTAGAACCAGGATCGCGTCGTCGGACACCGTCCGGTACGCTGCTAATATATATTTTTGATGGGTCTGGTTAGATCCATACCACACTGGTGCTGCGTATAGTATTATTGAGCTGGTTACTGTGGACAATAGCTGACGTGTAGCTTCGCTCGGACCACCAACGTTAGGCATTATTCGCATAAGAGATCCATTAACTTCGGTAATTTTCTCCCCCACCGCTCTGAAGTGCTCTTTGAAAGTTAACTTAGAGTCAATGTGCACTCCTAAGTATTTTAAGGAATCCTTTGAGGTGATTTGGTGATCCCCGACAGTTAAGACTAACTCGTTCGCCGACCGTTTGGAGCTTACTAATACCACTTCCGTCTTTTGGCTAGCCAACTCCAGTCCCGTTTTGGTCAGCCATTCCTTTATTCTTGCTACGGCGTCATTACATAATGCTTGAAGCAGGTCCAGTTTCTTGTCCACTACTACCACTGCAATATCATCAGCATATCCCACAATTTGCGTGTTTTCTGGTAAATCAATCTTTAGCACCCCGTCATACATTACATTCTAAAGCGCTGGACCGAGAACAGATCCCTGTGGGACGCCTCCTGTGATTTTGTACTCTTTTGCTCCTTGATCCGTGTCAAAAAGAAGTACTCTGTCTTTAAGATAGCTACCTATTATTCTACGTAGGTAAGCTGGAGTGCCGAAGCTTTGCAGCGCTGCCATTATCTGCATCCAGTTCGCAGTGTTAAAAGCATTCTTGATGTCCCACATAATCAGTGCACAGAACCTCCTTTTATTTTGGCCTCCAAAGATAGCTTCTCTAGCTATATTGACGACTGTTTGTATTGCATCTACGGTGGATCTTGATTTGCGAAATCTATATTGACTATTCGATAAGCCACCTGGTCTTTCTAGAGTCAGCTGTAGGCGCTCACTAATTATACGCTCGAAAATCTTCCCTAGGGAATCCAGCATACAAAGTGGCCTATATGAGGATGGTTGGTCCGGCTGTTTACCACGTTTCAGCAATAGGACAAGTCTTTTTCGTTTCCACGGGCGAGGGAACACGCCTTCTTGCATACAGGCATTAAAAAGATCAGTAAATAATGTAGCCCTAGTTGTAATCGCGGCTTTAAGAGCTATGTTTGGTACTTCGTCGGGTCCTGGGGATTTGTTATCAGCAACTCTTTTTGCAGCGTCCAGCACCTCTTGCTCTGTAATTTGCGAAATTTCCGTACTTTCTATATCCTCGCTTGGATAAACCCAGCGATCTTGCGCCGGGAAAAGTGTTTCAACAATAATATTCATCAGTATCGGGCACGTAGGTTGCTGTGATATCGGTCCTTTAACTTTGGCCATCACAGTTCTGTAGGCTGATCCCCAAGGATCTAGGTCAACATTATCCAGCAGTTCCCTAAAGCATAACTTCTTGCTCTTTTTTATGGCATTTTTAATTGCCTTTCTTCGTGCGACATAGGTGCTGTGTAGCTCCGCATATCGTGGTGATGAGCGTGCCCTCTGCGCTATTCTTCATGCTTTGTGACATTTTCTACGCTCTTCCGCAATTTCGTCATTCCACCAATATACTGGAGTGCGCTGTGCTTTTCCGCGACTTCTGGGCATGGCAGCATCACATGCCATACATAGCAACTTAGTGATTTGAACCGACTGGTCTTCCGCGTGCGATTCTCGTACTATGGCGTCCTTCTAGATAATGTCAAATATTTGTGGGTCGAAAAGGTGCTGTTTCCATTTCCTACTTTGTCGATGTCTTGCTGCTACCGTTCGTGGAGTTTCGAGCAGCTCTACGCTAATAGCTTTATGGTCGCTGTGTGTGTAGACGTTGCTTATGGACCATTTTGCTCGTCTTGCTATTTCGCTGCTAGCGAAGGTGAGATCTATAATGGATCGTCTGGTACCTGTATCGAAGGTATATATCCCTGGTTCATTTAGGAGTTCTAGCCTCAAAGAAGTAAGGCTTTTGAGAAGAACTCTTCCTCTTTCGTTGGTTCGTCTACTTCCCCACACAGATGACCATGCATTGAAGTCTCCACACACTAAAAGCGAGTGTTTACCTCGTGCTTCAATGGTGATCCCGTATATCATATCTTCGAACTCGGCGATGGTCATGCTCGGAGGGGCATAGCAACTGAAGACGTATATACCGTTGATTTTTGCCCACGTGAATCCTGCTACCGTTGGCGTCATAATTTCCTGTGGGAGAAATTTCCCTGGTGCCCAAATTGAGGCTTTCCCTGCTGAATCTGAAAGCCAACCCTGCTCCTGGCGATTTTTGTATTGTTCAGAGAGTAACTATGTCATATCCTCCTTCATAGACTGTTTGGGATAATAGCTCTTGGGCTGCCTCGTAATGGTTTAAATTGAGCTGCAATACCCTCATGAGACAGTCATTTTGCTGCCCTCTCGTTGTGGGCATTTAAAACTGCCTGCTGAATGTTGTCCCCCACATAGCGCGCATTTCGGTGCGTTTTCGCAACTTGCAGCCTTATGACCTTCCTGGCCGCATTTCCTGCATAGGCTAGACCTATCTACAGTCTCCTTACATTTCTGAGCTATATGCCCGTAGCCCCAGCACCTATAACAGCGTTTCTCGTCCTTGAGCTCTCTAATTCGGCAGGAAACCCATCCTACCCGGATTATTTGCGTATTAAGAACCGCCTTGGCATCATCCGCTGTAAGGCTTATAAGTGCCGACTTCGTGCCACTGTACCCTGTGCGTATGCTTTTTATGGCAGCCACATCTGGAAGTTTGATGTTGCATTGCTGGTGGAGGGCGTTGCAAATCTGCTCGGGCGTAGTAATCTCATCGAGATCTCTGCACTGTAGTGTGACCATTTGGGACTTTGTTTTAACTTTAGCCGAGTCCTTTAGTACCGCTTCAATTTCGGCTTGGTACGCGCTTGTTTTCCCATCTTGCGATTTTTTCAGCTCTAGTAACAGCTCTCCTCTCGCCGTTCTTCTAATAGTTTTGACGTCATGACCCAGGGATTTTAATTCGTCGCATCTTCTCACTTTACGCAATATGTCGGCGTACGTCGCATCCCCCGCCTCGGAAATGATGATTGCATCCAGCCTAGCCCTAAGTGCTTTTTTCTTGCTCTTCTTTTTAGCTAACTGCCACTCTCCCGTCTTTTGGGCTGCAATTTCCTCTTTCCGCTCCGTCTCCTCTTGCGTTTCTTGCCGTCGCTTGTGACCACCCACATGCCCTGGCAAGACGTCTTTTAGTGTAGTAGTGGGTTTTACCACGTTGTTCTCCTTGGTCGAGTACGAATTATTCCTCGGTCGCTTTCCTGGGGGTGATGGACTTCTATCCTTGGCACATTCGCTTACACGCAATTTATGTTCTAAATTCTTTACCTCTAGGGCCGACACGATGTACAGCACTTTTATTACGGAGGCCAAGCGCTTGATTTCCGCGTGTATATTATTACGCCCTATGAAGAACTGCATCAAGTCCTCAATCGCCTTTCCTAGTTTGGTCATCTTTTTTCTCCAGGGGGTTTTGCTGACTTAACGCAGCTGACGCCTGCTTAATTAGCTCACTTAATAATGGTGTGCCCGTTTGAGCCTTGCTGTCGGAGTTCTTTTTGCAAAGCTTCGGTGTCGCACCCGGCGACAACGCTCCTTGCTTGCTTTCGGCCTCCTCTCCTTTGGGTTTCGTTACCACTTGCGACGAATTGTTAAGGCCCCCAGCCGATGGGCGAGCTAGCTTCCTTCCTACGAATGGATTGAACGCCATTTCATTCTCCTGTGTTTGGTTTTTTTTTTAGTATTGTTGTTGCTCAGCATTTATTTAATTGGGTCCCCACTTGAGGCCGCTATCTTGGTCGGAGTGTGCAGTTACCTATATAGATCCCGTGGTTGTCTATGCGAAGGCAGGTAGGCCACGTGAAGGTTGACGCAGTCCCTCATGAAGACTGCGTTCAGAGCCAGATCAGTATTAATCGGGAGGATCTCAACCGAACCTGCACCACCAACTTAATGACGGACTTTGAACGCACCCCAAGGCCTGCCAAGGTTTTAACGGGACGGAGACGAATGGGACATTAACCGGAAAGTCATTTCGACGGTGTGTCAAGCCGTGTACTGAGATTTCCGAATGCCACATTCGCCAACCCTTAACAAACATATCCGAGTCGTTGATTCCAGTATACCTTAATTAAGACCTTACTGGGCTCAGTCTAATACTCTTTTCACACAGACGGCTTATTGAATAATAAAGGCAATTTTCTACATTAAGACGCTTATTGAGCTCAATCTTCACTACCAAATTCGAATCTATAATTATTTCATTAGTAGCTAATCGAATGCCTAATGAAGTCAAAAGCACAATGCAACTCTGTTGGCAGCCTTCCGCTTCTTAGTTTTTGGTGTGTTCAGTGCTTAAAAATGTCATTTGTCAAAGTAAATGTCATTGTCTACATGGCGGAACGATACAAGGTGGCCGCATCGAACAGCTGATTATACCCTTTTTTATTTGATTTGATACATCAACTACCGGCGCAGTACGATTTTGACATTTGTCCATCGAACTTACAAGTACATGGAATTTTTTATGTTTGTAGGTATGTCACCATGCTGCCACCTTGTATCGTTCCGCCGTGATTGTCTGTCATATAGCATTGTCATTTTATTCTCTTGCCATTTCATCCTTCATACTAATCGAGCAGTTACTTCTGTGTGAAAGCAAAAAATTTACGATTTCATTATAAGGTGAGATGAGATCATTAAGTTTCTGTGTGAAAACAGTATTAATGTGACAATCACCTTAAATTTACAAATAATTTACCTCTTTACCTTCCTGAGGGTCTACTGCGTGCCGTTTCCTCCCCCAGCGCAATATATAGCTACCCCAAACCCAATTGTCAACCTCACTTATCCGTGGCGAATCCTGTTTCATTAACAGCCGAGGCTCTAGCGACCCCGAACTCCTCATACATCTAGGGGGTGGGAGGGCGATATGGCATAGAAGGTCGCATGTGGTCATAACAAATCGTTCCCGAGATGGTCGGGCTTGGTACCGGAACGTACCGGATCTGCATCCGGCAAAGGACCATCAACTCGATAACACTCCCCAAGGCCTGCGGGGAGTGCCATTAATTTGGTAGGTTTTGCAACCGACCACTTTCACATTGCTGCGAGGTGACGTACGATATATCTCATTAAGAGACTTCTGTTATCCGGGCGTGCATGTTCCGGCTTTTTTGCTCTTAGTGTGGTTTCTACAAAGTTGCTGTGCTCTCTCTATTTCTTCTGGGCCTACCAAAATTTTTTCTGCAAAATCATTGACCGCAATTCGGTAGATTTTTTGCTCGAGCATTTGTTGGTTTAAGAAGCGGCGCATGCAATTGAAGAGAATGTCTTCAGCATTACTTCACATGCATTGCACGCACTTTTGGATCTTCAACCTTTTCCATTTTCTGTATGTAAGTAATTTTTAAAATACCATCCATGTTCTGAAAGTATATGGCCAGCGTTGTACTTTATCTCGGCAAAGCTTCTAATCATGCTTAAGTATCTACGATTAGTGTCGCTGTCTATCAAGCTTGTTGATCCTTTTCCCAGCGGCCTGCCACATCCTTAATATTTCCTCCTTGTTTTCTTGACTAACGGCTTTCCTGCGCTTTTGATCAGCCTAATTTTTTGCTTCCATTAGTTTTCTTCTCCCCAGCGGCAATAGGTCAATGGGGATTGTTGAAGTGATCTCTTGTACGGCTGTTCCTGTTGTGGTACGCTCAGTGGAGGCTACTCTAAGAGTTTCTCTTCAATGTACAGATGTTAGGAGCCTACTACTTTTTTTCTCCGGAACTGTCCCCAGTCCGGAGCCATACAGCAAAATAGATATGGTGATGTCCAACAGTAACTTCCTTTTGCTTTCTGCTATTCTTCCAATATTGCCATCAATCTGCTTTGCAACGATACCTGCATAAAATCCTTCTCTAACTCATGCTGAACTTGCGGCCTAAAAAATAGTGTTATCTTACGCTTAATAGTTAACTGAGGCTTTATTTCCAGAGAAAATTTTCGAAGCAAACCTCTGCGGGCATCTACTTTTTTTTAAAGGTATTAATTCGTGTTTGTTCTGCTATCGATGGAGTACGCGCGAGTCTAGTCACTCACGTATTATAACGCGATTTGTTCATGTCATCGTCCATTTAAAAGTTTAATATTCCATCCATGGGTGAAGACCAAGAATTGTCAACCTCACCTACCCGTGGCGAATCCTGTTTCTTTAACAACCGAGGCTCTGGCGACCCGAAGCTCCCTATGGATCTAGGGGTGGGAGGTCGAGATGGCTTAGAAGGTTTCATGTGATCATACCAAATCGTTCCCGAGATGATCGGACTAGTACCTTAATGGTGTTTGTTGTCGTAACGTACCGCATCAATATCTTCTAACGGCAGTCCGAGGAAACTTGGTGTTTGAAAAGGGTTTGGCCTAAGATTAGGTTATTAGAGGCGTTGATTCGACATTGCTATTGAAAAGATGGTAGTAAGGACGTCTTCGATTGCGCCTATTTATAAAGCATTTTTCACGTCTGCCTGGATCTGCATCCTCTCATAACGGCCTTTGCTTATGGCGAGTTTGAGTCCCCTTTAACTTTTCCAGTTAACACTAGGTGTCAGGGAACCGTGCCCTCGAGATTCTGGTCGAACTCCAGTATAATTTCGCTGGCTATCAGGTAATTGCAGCCTGTTGAAATTGGTATTTCTTTCGCTGTTGTAGATGACTTATTCACAGCCAAAATGCCGCAGTTCTAGTGCGTAGAGTTGGATTTCGATTCGATTTTTAATCGGTTTAATCGATCTTTTTTCTAGAATCGTTACAATTTTTTAGCCTTCGAAGTTTTGATAATCTTACAGTTAATATTGATTAATCAAAATGGACAGAAAATATATTTATTGTAATTTTTTATAAAATTTACCTTCACTTTATTTTTACTAAATGTTATTTTTTATTTACAGAAACCAAACCGTTTCGAATCTCAATACACCATCGGAAAATAGCAAAGACTACTACAATGATTTACCCGATAAGCTACCGCCAGATCTATTGAACGAAAATGATTTACCACCTGAATTGCAACAAAAATTACTACTGCAACATCAGCAGCAACAACAGCTACAGCAAACCCAACAACAACAGTCACAATTACCTCAACACAAAATAGGGCAATTGAATTTGAAGAAACCACGAGATCGTCTTAGTAGTAATTTGATTGATTTGAATAGCCCGCCACCCAATCAGACTACAGCTAATATGAGTCTCAGCAATTTCGATCCGATGGCCGATACAGAAGGAGCATGTGCTTTGCCACAAGCGCCTGTGCGAGATGTATTCGATATGCGTAAGTTGGAAAAATTAAATAAGGTTCCGCCGTAGTTGATGTCACAGGCACTCGATATTAGTTACAGAGACCTCGTAAAGACTTGCAGGCTCCTGTTATTTTTGGGAACTCTTATGCCCGGTTTTTCATTGCGAGTTTAAAATCTAGTTATAATTGTCTAGGCTTTAACCTTACCGCTTTGACTGATTACATAAAATTTGTTGCTGATTTTAGCTTAAACGGCCGCTGTGGCAGCGTTATACTCTTATCAACTTTAAATGGAGTTTAAACTCGCACTGAAAAACCGGACCGTAGTTTCCTCGATTAGATGGTAGAGTTTTCAATGAAAAAGGATCGTTTTATCATCAAACGTCGTTGTAACAACCATCAATGTAAGCGCAGTTTTAAAATTATGAGGAAATACGCCTTGTGACGTCGCAAACTACACGAATGGATAAAAATCTTCAGTAACCTCAGAAACGTAAAGCAATAGAGAATCGCCATCGACGGACGGCAATAGAAATTGTCAAACTGGCGGTAGGTAATTCACCACATTACCTATTTGAAGATTAGCAAAGAACGCGTTGCTTTCGTTAAAATGTCAATTTCACAAAAAGGTTATTGAAAACGTTAAAAAATAGTACAATTGCGGTTCTTTTATCAAAATAAATTTTTCTAGCGTTGGAATTGACGAATTTCATTCCACATTTGCCCAATGGTGCCTTACCTACCCCAGATTTGATGATTTACTATTTCGCACTATTCGTTCTGTTGGCGATTCTCTTTACCTTTACGTCTCTGAGTAACCTCAATATTTTCTTCTAACATTTTTATTTTTCTCTTTCGATCTTTCCCCTCAGAACCATTTTCATTATCCGCTGAAGTTCAACGCTCTCAACTCAATACGGAATTATGGTTCCATGCCGGTATTAGTCGTCAGATTTCCGAAAGTATGCTTAAAAATGATGGTGATTTCTTAGTACGTGAATCTCAGGGTAAACATGGTCAATACGTACTCACCGGTTTGGAAGTGAAAACACCTAAGCATTTATTACTCATCGATCCGGAAGGTGTAGTGCGTACAAAAGATCGAATTTTTGATAGTATAAGTCATTTGATAAATTATCATTGGGCTAATGCGTTGCCAATTATTTCGGAAGATTCCGAGTTGGTATTACGCAATCCGATATTGCGACAACAGCAACAGCAACAACAACATGCTGCAGCAGCGCATCATCATCATCACTTGTCGTCGCAGCAGCAGCAGCAGCAACAACAACAACAACAACAACAGTCTCATCAGCATGCGCATCACGCGAGGCCAGTGGTGAATTCCTGATGAGCCTACGGTCAGTTTGCAGATTAGAAGTTAGTGAAATATTGAGATTTTTTCTATTTAACATAAAGCAGCAAGCAGTTAAGTAATTTATAATGTAAGTAAACTGCACGTACTTGTACATATATACATATATATATACATTTATTAGTAAAGTAGCGGAAGTGAAAAAAGTGGTCTAAATCAGAATGTCGATACACAGAGAAGGAACAACGACGAATTTCAGCAGATACGTAAAGGTATAGCTTTACGTTTCAGGCTATACGTTCTCTGAACTTCAGTGTGAATTGTCAAAAGTTGCAAATTCGCGGGTAAGGAATTCACCATCGGCTGTCTGGGTGAACAGAATTTGAAATATTAAGTTAACAGAATAAAGTGTGTTGATTGATCATAAATTTCTGCAATAAATCTGTATCGATGCTGCCTGCAATCAAAGAAGTTCAAATTGAAAGAAGTTAAAATTCTGAGTCGGCTCAATGGAGGCCAAAATTTTGGGATTAGTACCAAACAAACTCATTTCTGCAAACATTTTTATACCCGCATATACAGAGTGGCTTATTAATTGGACGACTCTGGTTACAAATTAACCCGGCTCAACATGAGCGTCGGTTAAACTATAAAATATTTTTTTGTCTATATTGTAAAACTCTTTTTCAATATCGTGCCTTACTATGCCATCAACAGAGCCTATTTCTGTATTACTTAAAAAGTTATTTCAGACCGCTTTGATCCAATGGCAGTAATCAAACATAAAATGTATTACTTTGCCTTTGTAAATTAAATACGTGTTTTTTTTTTGTCGATGTTAAGGGTTGTTTATGCTGCTGTGTTCCCCGAGCCTAGATCGCACAAGGCTGCTTTCACGGTTAGCCCAATGCTTTGTGCGATATCTATATTTTTATACAGTAACTCGCTTTTTGCTTTTGACTGGCCGATGTTTTTGTTGGATAGTACGATAGTATGTACTTCCACTTAACCGTTATGCCCTTTACTATAAAAATAGGCACTTGTCGGCTACAACTGGTGCTCTGCTATCGACACCATAATCAACAAAACCATCAATAACGTCGATAGTATTGTTATATTGCAGGTCCTTTTTTAATGCGATTTCGTTCCACATTATTGCACAAAGCCGCTCACTTTCTGAAATTTTTTGTAGTATTAATTTCAAATTATCGATAACTTTCGGATCGATGCCAGGGCGAACGGAGCTCAGTAGTTTCATCTAAAGGCTTCGTTTCCTCAAAACCGGTGCCGCTATTTAGCAGCCGTTACGTAGCGGTAGAGTATGTTGTCAAAAGTGTTGCAGTGTAAAAGTAATTATGTGTAAACTAAGAAGACGGTGAAGTTCACCGTAACGTAATATAGCATAGGGCATAAAATATTACGGCCGTCATGACGGTAGAAACTCGTTCATCACCGTTTTTCGCCACCGCTATTGTCAAAGCGGTGAACATTTTGTCAAATATTTATAAAATAAACAATATTTTTGAATTTTAATTTTTTTGAATGTGTTATTTTTATATGTGCAGTTAAAAAATAAGAGGAAAAACTAAAAAAAGGAAAAAGTAAAATAAAATTTTGTAGATCGTCTGTCGTAAGTGTTCATAGTTTCCAACAAAGCGGTGCCGCTGAAAACGGTGAGTATACCGGGCGTTCTTTTGCGGTCGTAATAAAGCGGCACCGCTTTCCGAGGAAACCACACTTTAACCCTTTCCAACTATAGCGTACGTCCAAACGTCGCTTCTCTCCAAGATCGGAGACTAGCTCGAATTCCTATAATTTCATTTCGCCTGGTGCCTTAAACGAACGTTTGACTGGTGGCACTATCAAATTGTTTGACGAATCACTTTCATAATTTAATACTATAGGCGGCTTAACAATATTTTCTTTTAACAGTGGAGGATTTTCAACGATTTGCTCTCTTTCTGTATTACAAGTTTTGACGGCTGACTCTTGGCCCTGGTGTTAAATTTAGGGTTACAGCAGGAGTTTCAGCGGGTGTCACATTTTGAGTGGAGAAGGTTTGTTCTGTTGGTTGTGGTGCTAAAAGCGATGTTGGGAAAGCTCCGTTAAGCAATCGCTTTGTGGAAATATATTTACCGGCGAAGTGATGTTGGCAAATATATGTCTTAATGTCTACGTCAGACAGCTTTAATCCACATACATATGACGGGCTACTTCTGTTTTCGGGAACTCGGAAGTAATATGGCGCTTATCTGGCCTATATCCCATACAACAAGCCCTACGCTCTGACATCTGCTCAATGTATTTGTACGGCGGCTCTCCATCATGACCCTAAAATTGCAAAAATTACCTCTTACTAAGTGAAATAATAAATAAAATTTAATTAAACAAAATAAAAATATCCAATAAAATAATTCAAAAGAAAATTTGTTATATTAAATAAAATAAAATTTAATTAACATCGATATTTTGATTTTGAATCTGCGAGTTATCCTTTAATTATAGAAAGGGTGTAAATATGTTTGTTATACATACAATCAAATAATATTTTTTGTTTAGTATTGGACAAATTGTAGCAAAAACTAACCACTTACAAACACAGCAAAATTTTGTGCAATGCCGTCCTTAGCAAAAAGTCAGTAAATACATGATGTATATTGGAACGATTTTCCGTCATACCTTGTCAAATTTGGTTTTGAGACAAACCGGTTTCGGCGTTGTGCCATCATCAGTGTCGATTTTCGTTCCGATCTGTTGTTTTCGTTTGTCTTGTATTTATAGTTCGTAGGTACATGAGCAGGTATTGTCAAATTGATGCTTGTGTATATTTAGTTATGTGTATGTGCTGTGTGTTCATACAGAACCGAGGGTTGTTTTTACTGATCGATTTGTGTGGCTGACTGGGGCAGGTAAAAATCCGTAAGTTTAGTCGATTGACCTTCTTTGTGGGTTTGTTGTTTTGATGCGTTAATTGTTTTGTGTTTATTTGTTGTTGTGTGTTTGTCTATTGTACCTGTGTGATTACTTTGTTTCTTGTAAGCAAGTTTTAAAGGTTCGAATATTGTGTCAGAAATTGTGTTTATCTGTTCGTTTATACTACCGTCGAATGTTTTCTGTTTGTAGATTTCAATATTTTCGAGTACGTTGAGACGTCGGCTCTTTGCTTGTATGTGAAGAACCCTAAATGTTTTATTGAGGTTTGCTGGGGAACATTCATTCTCGACCATGTGATTTGCGAAGTTAGACTCGGGTATAATGTTTGGATTCCGTATTTTTTTGTTGTAATCTCTAATATGTTCTCTAAACCTCGTTCTTATTTGCCGTCCTGTTTGTCCTATGTAACTATGTTGGCATCCGCAGGTAAGCTTGTATACGCCGTGGCTGCTAAACGGATCGTCTGAGTTAGTGTGAGTTCTTAGTTTTCGCCCTAGATTGTTCGATGTTTTGAATGCTGTGTTAATGTTGTATTTTTTAAAGAAGTTTGCCAATTTATATGTTGCTTTTCCAGTATATGTCATAGTCGTCCAGCTATTATTTTCCTTTTCATTATTTCTTTTTGGTTCTCCATTTGTCCTTCTGAGCTTATCTACTAGTGCTTTTTTATCCGTTGTTTGCAGCGATATTATATATGACTTCAAGTTCTTTCTTATATGCCTCTTGTGTAAGAGGTGTTCTTCCAAGTCTATGTACCAAGTGCCTTAATGCTGCATTTTTATGCTGTTGGGGGTGATTTGAGGTATTATATATTATTGTGTCGGTGGACGTTGGCTTTCTATATATGTCATAATTAAATCTTTTGGCTTTATCAATATTTATCCTAAGGTCTAGATATTTGATTCCTCCGTCTTTTTCGGTTTCCATTGTAAATTTTATATATCTGTGCTGCTTGTTGAGATACCCCAGTACAAGCTCTTGTTGTTGTTGTAGCGATAAGGTTGCTCCCCGAAGACTTTGGGGAGTGTTATCGATCTGATAGTCCTTTGCCGGATACAGATACGGTACGCTCCGGTACCATAGCACCATTAAGGCGCTATATATTGCGCTGGCAACCTGAAGGGTTGCGCTATACAGCCCCTTGAATCTGGTATTTTAGTCGCCTCTTACGACAGGCATACCTACCGCGGGTATATTCTGATCCCCTAACCCGCTGGGGTTATTAGTAGTTAAAACGTTATTAGTAGTTAAAACGCATATTATGTCATCCACGTATCTAGCATAAAATGACACGCCTAATTTAGACTTCATCTCCCGTATGTACTTTTCTTCCAGATTTAGCATGAACACTTCCATAAGAACTGCTGATGTGGGGCTTCCCATTCTAAGACCGTTTGTTTCTCTATATATTTGATTGTTGAATTGAAAATAGTTTTGACGTAAAGTGGTTCTTAGCGTATTTGTCATTTGCATACTTTTCACTTTGTTTTTGTATTATGAACTATTGTTGAGCTAACTATGTATGTCCAAAGTCTCCGATAGTGGTTTTGATGTCAAAAGATACGAATTTGCTGTTCTTTGTTAGCTCTACGGTCTCAAGTTTCTCTACTAGCTCTGTTGTGTTAGCTATTGCATATTCGTTCCTTAGCTCCAGAGTATCTTTCAATATCGTTTTTAAATATTTGGACAGTTTGTAACATGGTGCCGATTTAAAATTAATGATTGGCCTCATTGGCGTGTCCGGCTTGTGGATTTTTGGTAGCGCAATCAGTGGAGGAGCCGAAGGGTACATTTGGACCAATCTATGTGCCATGTTAGAATCTACTATATTTGTTGCATTTTTTATAGCAACTTTGATTTGTTTTTGGTATTCATCTGTGGGATCCTCTCTTATTCTACGACATTTCATTTCCTTTATGAGATCTTCGGTTTTGGATATATATTTCTCCTTTTCGATTAGCACAGTGGTGTTTCCTTTGTCCGCTTTCGTTGTGGCAATATTGTTTTTTCCTAGTTTATGCCGTAGATTTTTTATTGTTTTCTCCTCTGTATTAGATTTTTGTCCTTCCTGTGCTTTCACCTTTTTTATGATTTCCCTGCACATGTGTCTTGCGAACTCCTGTTCGTCCTGTGGTATCAATGATATTGCGATCTCCGCATCCACAATCGCCTGCTCCGTTTTTGTGCTTCAGGCCCTTTTCGAGAAGTTGTACCTCTTCCTTGGTAACTCTTGTGAGGTTAACGAACTTGTCATGAGTTGCATCAAAAAACTGGTGAGTTTTTTGGTTTTGATGGTAACTCGTCGTCCTGCCAGCTTGTCCAATTTCCGGTTCAGCGACCTGTATTTTTGTTATAGTTCCTGATCGACCTCTGTCTAATGCGGTCGAAGCATTCCATTAATGCAGTCGTAGGTAGTTGTTCAGCCAATCTTAAATGGATAGATAATAACTAGGCATTTATCTCATCCTTCTTGGAGTATAAGCTTTCCAACTCATATTTTAAAAAATCCTTTTCCACTTTTCTAACTGTTTTCCTGCTAGATTTGGTATTTGCCATTATTGTTATTTTAGCGAATTTTGGAGTAACATTCAATTCCAGGCATTGTTTGTTGAACCAAATGCTCGCCTTTGCTTTATATATTTTCAGTAGGCGTCGCTTGTAAATTGTTAGTAGTCCGTTCGCGTTCAAGTTAAATGCCTGACAAGCAATAACTGACTTATTTTGTTTTGTTGATTTTCCGACAGGGTGGATAAATGATGTATATTGGAACGATTTTCCGTCATCCCTTGTCAAATTTGGTTTTGAGACAAACCGGTTTCGGCGTTGTGCCATCATCAGTGTCGATTTTCGTTCTGATCTGTTGTTTGTCTTGTATTTATAGTTCGTAGGTACATGATACAGTATAAACTTCACTTAAGATGATGAAAACTTTTGGGATTATAATTTTTCCATTAACTAAAGAAACCCTTATCACGGCGTTGTGCCATCATCAGTGTCGATTTTCGTTCTGATCTGTTGTTTGTCTTGTATTTATAGTTCGTAGGTACATGATACAGTATAAACTTCACTTAAGATGATGGAAACTTTTGCGATTATAATTTTTCCATTAACTAAAGAAACCCTTATTTAAATTCACACTCAATGATAAAAGATGATCTTAAACTTGTTGTATAAATACTCGAAATCGCGCAAGCAAAAAATAAACATTAGCTCTAAGCACTTTTCTGCCTTTTGGCCATTGGTTGGCATTGTAATGTGCCCAACTATTTAATCACACTTCACATATATACATCACTTCACTTTTATTATGCGTATTCTAATATAAAATATACTTACCCAAATTAATTGTTGGCACTACATTCTCATTAAGCCTATCTCCAAAGGGTTCCTTTGGGAAGTGAGGACCGCAAACGTACATCAGTACATTTTGGTGCTCCTGCAGCTTTGAATTTGCAAGCGACTGCTCCTTTATGTTCTTCGGCATCTGGAAGAACTTCACTTTTCTGTCGGATACAGTTGTACGACCGCATCCCAATACCACACACTTTCTATCACTTGGCATTTTAATGTTTGTAATTACAATACTTAGACGCTTTGGTTTCACTTGCAATCGCATTTACTCTTGGCGAACAATTGACGTTCGTTAGAAAATTGTTTAAAGCTGGCATCATATTTTTGGCTTATCTCATATAAAGTCACACAAATTGGCGGTAGGTAATTTACCACATTACCTACTTGAATATTAGCAAAGAACGCGGTGTTTTCGTTAAAATTTCACAAAAAAGGTTATTGAAAACGTTAACAAATAGTTAAATTGTGGTTATTTTATCAAAATAAAGCTTTTCTAGCGTTGGAAATGACGAAATTCATGCCACATTTCCCTAATGGTAAATTACCTACCCGGGATTTGATGGTTTACTGTTTCCCAATATTCGTTCTGTTGGCGGTTCTCTATAGTTAAACGTCTCTGGTTCGCATATATTATTTGTTTTCAAACACCAAACACTTGTCTTTGCTTTGCTATATTCTCGGTTGGTTAAATTTGGCATGAATTTCGTCAACTCCAACGCTAGAAAACCTTAATTTTGATATAAAAATTTAACAATTTTTTTAACGTTTTCAATAACTTTTTTGTGAACTTTTAATGAAAACACTGCGTTTTTTGCTAATCCTGAAGTAGGTGATGTGATGAATTATATACCGCTAGTTTGACAATTTCTATTGCTGTCCGTCGTTGGCTGTTCTCTATAGTTATACGTCTCTGGCATTGACTTTGTTTTTCCTTCTTCTTATTTTCAGCAATGGCCGACCTTGCTTAGATTTGCACTTCACAATTTTTTTGTGGTTTCACTTTTAAATAACAATTTCTAGCTTTAAGCCTTTAAAGCAGTTGATGCACTTCACTTATTTTAAAACAGTTTGTCACTTTAAATTTATTTAAATTATTATTCAGTGATAAAACTGAAACAAAAACTACGCGAAAGACGAGCCAAAAAGTATGGTGAACTGCAGTAACCTGCTCTTTCATAAAATTTTTGGTTTCTCGCTGAATTTTGAAGCAGCGAATTCAACCTTCTTATAATTTTAACTTCTTTGAATTCCCTATGTTATGTGTGCACACGAATTCTGTTGTTCCTCTGCTAAACAATAATTCAGTGGTGAACTCTGTAGGAATATATTTTATATTAATTATATTTTTTAATATTTTTTATTTCAATATATTAATAATGGTGTTATCATTCAAAAATTACTTAAATCTAAATTTTCTAATTTTAACAAAGTTGAAACAAGTAAAGTAAAATTATAAACCCTACAAACTCCTTTCCCGCGAATTACACCGTCTTTTGCTTCACATCATTCGCGTAATGTTCCGCCTCTGTGTATCGACATTCTCTGCCGAAATGTCGAAAAAGAAAAGCATAAGTTTAAAAGTTCATTAGCGATTAATTTTAGAATTCTATTGAATGTGTATTTGCAAATGTTAAGTGATTAGAAATTAATTTGTTTATTAAATATGTACACAATGTTTTTTTGTAAGTTTATATATTTCAATTAACTACTTTGCAATAAATTCAATGCATTAAACATTTGTTTTTCTTCTATTTTTCCCTACGTTTTGTTTAACTCTTTTTTTAGATATTAAATTTTTAACTTCTGTCTTTAGGAGCTTGTACAACCAACTTAAGCGGCCGAAGTGGCAGGGTTAACTACAGTCAACTTTAACTCTATTTTAAACTCGCACTGAAAAACCGGGCCATAATCAGTTTAATGTTGAATAACAAACTAACTAACGCGCTTAACCAGAGAACGTATAGCAATAGAGAACCGCCAACAGAACGAATAATGGGAAAGAGTAAACCATAAAATCGCGTGTAGGTAATTCATCAATCGGGAAATGTGGCATGAATTTCGTCAATTCCAACGCTATAAAACCTTTATTTTAATATAATAATCACAATTTAACTATTTTTTTTAACGTTTTCAATAATTTGTTTGTGAACTTTTAACGAAAACACCGCGTTTTTTGCTAATCTTCAAATAGCTAATGTGGGGAATTACGTACCACCAGTTTGACAATTTCTATTGTCCGAGTTCAGTTCGTTCGATTTTTATTTGTAATGTACCTGATTGGTGGGTATTAAAAAATTACCTTCTACACATTTTTAAGAAGTTTAGATTAATATATATTGTGATTGTTGGAAAGAGGATGCATTTTTTAATTAACACAATCTCTTAAAACAAACAAAACTACCTCATTAAGATGTGTAGAAGCAATTTAAATTTACCCCTCAAATGGGACATTAGAAATAAATTTCACAAAAAGCATGAACTCACGTCTCTTATTATATATATTATCTCTGGTTATACGTTCTCTAAGCTTATCGATTGTATTTGATTGACGTTTATTCTAATTGAGAGTCGATACAGTAAGCCAACGCAATTCAAAACTGCAACTGTGTCTGTATTGTCAAGAGTACTATGATCATGATGGTAGTGGTTTAGTCGTTGATCAACTAGCAACGAAGCAAGACAAATGCACGCATTGTTTGCTAACATTAAAAAATATTTCCTAAATATACTAAGAAAATATTCTTTTATTATATGACAATACCTAAGAACTAAAGTAAGTATAATGCTAACACTAAAAAGCTGAAATATTCCGTGCTTGAGCTTTTTTAAAAAAATAGGTTGTTTTGAAATTCGTACGATGTTGCTACTGTTGTTGTTGTTGTTGTAGCAGTGCTTCGCCCCACCTAACAGACGCGACCGATCA
The DNA here is from genome assembly GCF_040869045.1 of Eurosta solidaginis. Lineage (NCBI taxonomy): Eukaryota > Metazoa > Arthropoda > Insecta > Diptera > Tephritidae > Eurosta > Eurosta solidaginis. The sequence goes on from NC_090321.1 coordinate 33,579,528, forward strand.
CAAACTGTCATCAATATCCTCTAACGGGAGTCCAAGGAAACTTGCTGTTTCAACAGGGGTGGACCATAGGGAAAGGGGTGTTAGAGGCGTTGGTTCCACATTACAATTAAAGAGATGGTTGGTGTCATGTGGGGACACATTGCAAGCGGGGCATACATTTTGTATGTCGGGGTTGATTCTGGATAGGTAAGAGTTTAACCTGTTACAGTATCCAGAACGAAGTTGAGCCAGAGTGACACGCGTTTCCCTGGGGAGTATGCGTTCCTCTTCCGCAAGTTTTGGATACTTTACTTTGAGTACTGGGTTCACCGGGCAATTCCCGGCATAAAGGTCCGACGCCTGTTTGTGGAGTTCACCAAGGACCTGCTTATGTTTTTTCGCTTCATACGGCTGTGTTCTCAGATGCCGTATTTCCTCAAAATGCTTACGGAGATGACTCCTTAAGCCCCTAGGCGGTGCTGGCTCGTCAATCAGATGTCTGTTGGGATGCCCAGGTTTCTGGGTATTCAACAGGAACTGTTTGGTCAGCATCTCGTTTCTTTCCCTGATGGGGAGTATTCTCGCCTCATTATGTAGATGGTGTTCTGGGGACATAAGAAGACAGCCCGTGGCAATTCTGAGAGCAGTATTTTGGCAGGCCTGTAGCTTCTTCCAGTGGGTAATTTTTAGGCTTGGCGACCATATGGGTGACGCGTAGCACGTAATCGGCTGGCTAATTGCTTTGTATGTAGTCATGAGCGTTTCTTTATCTTTTCCCCAGGTACTGCCAGCAAGGGATTTGAGGATTTTGTTACGGCTCTGAATTCTCGGAACAATTGCGGCTGCGTGCTCACCAAAATGTAGATCCTGATCAAACGTCACACCCAAGATTTTGGGGTGTAGGACAGTCGGTAGCGTAGAGCCATCGACGTGGATGTTCAAAATGGTCGACATTTGGGACGTCCATGTTGTAAATAAGGTCGCGGAAGATTTAGTCGGTGATAATGCCAGGTTTCGCGAGGCGAAAAAACTGGAGAGATCAGGGAGGTAGCCGTTTATTTTATTGCATAGCTCATCGATCTGTGGGCCTGGGCCTGTGGCCATTACTGTGCAGTCATCGGCGTAGGAAACGATTGTGACTCCTTCCTGTGGCACCCCTTGTTTAATTCTCCTTGGCTTTGATGTTTCGTTTCTAAATAGCACCGATGCCTGCCGACCACCCAGATAATTTGCGGTCCACCTTTTAAGACATGGGGGAAGGGTAGACCCTTCCAGGTCTTGCAGTAACGAGCCATGGTTGACCGTATCAAAAGCTTTTGATAGGTCTAGCGCTACGAGTACTGTTCTATGGTGGGGGTTTTGATTTAAACCGCAATTTATCTGGGTGCTGATGGCATTTAGCGCGGAGGTAGTGCTATGGAGTTTTCTGAAGCCATGCTGATGGGAGGCTAGTTGCAAATTTGCTTGGAAATAAGGGAGCAAAATGGCTTCGAGCGTCTTTGCTACTGGCGATAGGAGAGATATCGGACGATACGACTCTCCTATGTTAGCTGGTTTACCAGGCTTTAGTAGCGGGACCACCTTGGCCATTCTCCATTTCTCGGGTATGACAAAGGTGGAAAGAGACAGGTTGAAGACCTGCGCTAAATATTTGAAACCCTCTTTCCCTAGGCTTTTAAGCATCGGCATGGCTATGCCGTCTGGGCCCACTGCTTTGGATGGTTTAGCGCGACCAATGGCGTCCTCAACCTCTTTAGCGGTGATGGTGATTGGTGACGCGCTGAATTTGTGTTTATGTGCGTGTCTGTTGGCCCTCCGTCTAACTTTGTCGACCGTAGAATGCATTATATATTGTCGGCAGAAAGCGCTCGCGCATTTTTTCGCATCCGACAGCACTTTGTCGCCAAAGGCGATGGAAACTTTGTCTTTGTGCTTAGTCGGATTCGATAGGGACTTTACGGTGGACCAAAGTTTACCCACACCGGTAGAGAGGTTACAACCTCTTAGGTGCTCCTCCCATTTCGCCCGCTTGTGTTCATCCACAAGCAATCTGATGCGTTGGTTTATATCCCTTATTTGGGGGTCGCCTGGATCAAGCTGCCTTATAAGGTCACGTTCTCTCGCTAAGTTTGCGGCCTCCGCCGGGAAGTGGGGCCGGATTTCGGGAATTCTCCCGGCGGGAATGAAACGTGCCGAGGCGGATTCAATGACCTTGCGGAAGGCACGCTCCCCTTGGCGGGCATCAGTCGGGATAGGGAGGGCAGCAAAGAGGTTGTCTGTAAAGGATTTATATTCTTCCCACTTTCCTTTTTTAAAGTTTATGAAAGTGCGTTTTTCGGTGACGATGAAGTCGGCGGTACGCTCGAGCGAAACAAGTATAGGCAGGTGGTCGGATGCCAATGATACCATCGGCTGCCAGTTGACGCAGTTTACGAGTTCTGCGCTCACGATTGAGATATCTGGCGAACTGTGACAGCTTCCTACCATACGTGTGGGGGCGTCTCCGTTTATTGTGCAGAACGTCGTTTCTTCTATTTGATCCGCCAACATCTCGCCCCTACTGTCCGCCCGCAAATTTGAATGCCATAGATCATGATGGGCATTGAAGTCGCCTAAAATAATGCGATTGTTTCCAGTGAGTAAGGCTCTGATATTAGGGCGGTATCCACCGGGGCAACAGGTGGCAGGGGGGATGTAGATGTTGATGATTTCTAGGTTTGCATCGCCTGACCGGACAGATAGGCCTTGACGTTCTAAGACGTTGTCCCTGCGGTCGATGCCAGGATCAAATATGTGATATTGCACAGAGTGGTGTATTATAAACGCGAGACCGCCTCCATTTCCGCTCTCGCGATCTTTTCTGTGGACATTATACCCAGAGCAGGTCTGCAATGCAGATCGTGCTGTGAGTTTAGTCTCTTGAATCGCAGCAATGCGGATGTTGTGCCGCTTCATGAAATTGACTATCTCCGTAATCTTCCCAGTTAGTCCATTACAGTTTAACTGCAGAATTCTGAAGTGCATGAGGGGAGACGTCGCCACTCTGGGGGTAAGTGACGGGTGACTACGCCTGGGTTGAGGAAGGCCAGGACGCAATTGCTGTTGTGGCCCTGGGACTGGGCGTCCTTGGGCAAGCATTGGGGTACCCGGATGATTTGGGTTTGCGACCTGGCAACATGGCGCGATGAAACCCGTCGAGGGGTTGCCGTCGGGGAGACCAGAACATCTAGGAAAGTGGCACCACCCAAGGCAGGAGCTGCATTGGGCGGATGTCGCAAACATATATATTCTGTGCTGGCAAACGGTGCAAACGGAGGTAGGGACTAAGAGTCTGGTTCCCTGACCTACACGATTGCTGCCGGAAAAGAGGGGGGGGGGGGGAGAAGACGGGGGCAGGGGCTGTTGCTCAGCATTGCTTCCGACTCTACTACGAAGATTGTAGTTATGAGTGGTAGCAGCTGTTTGAGTTGTTGGCGCCGTAAGGCGCGAGCAGCAGCGGGTACTTGTTGTGGCTTGCTGAGCAGCGGGGCTGCTGGAAGGTAATGGGGGGGGGGGGGTCTTAGACGTAGACTACGAGGCGCCCTTGGGCGTGAACAGCAAGGAGCCACAAAAGATTTATAAAAGTTACGTGGACGTCGGGTTTTGGGATCAAGCCCAGAACAACCTGTCCGATGCAACCATCCCTTACACGAGACACACTGAACAGAGTATGACCGTCCTAAAAAGATTCTTTTCCGGCAGATGCAGCAAAACCATTTCTCAGGACCGGGGTCAGGAGACGGACCCGGATTGGATTCGATACCTTCCCGGAGCAAGAGAATATGGAGCAGTCCTGCTGCAAGGAGCTGCTGGGAGGATGACAATTTGTGGGAGGGACGAAACAAATTAAATGGGGTTACACTGAAATGACAGTCCTTGGTCGGGAAAAATCCCGAGTCGCTCCGGTACATAGAACCGACTGCCTTGGGAAGCGCTACTAGTTGCTGTTGGGTCTATGTATATTTAGTTGTTTACTCTATTTTATTTATGTTAATCTTTCACATTAATATTATTTTCTATAATTTATTTTTAATATAATTTGATTTATTCAAAGAATAATATATATAAATATCTAATTTACAAAATTGAGTAATTTATTAATATTTTGAAAGATACAAAAATTTTCATTTAAAAAAGGTAACATAATTAATTAAAAATATTGCAAGTAGAAAAACAGGTTAAAGTATTAACATAAATAAAATAGAGTAAACACCTAAATATAGACCCTACAGTTGCAACTCCGCTTTTTCAGCGACTACTAACACCATTGTGAATTCATGTTTGAAAAAACGTTCACAATAGCAAACTGCCTGGATCACCTGTTAAATCGCTGTTCGATTACTTAAATCATTTGCTCAATAGTGTTTTTTACGACTGGTATATTGCATTACTATTTACATATTTTAAAATGTTTGCTTGACTGGCTGCTCATTAGACTGGGTCGATTTATTAACCGATATCGCGCCATCGATTTTTCGATAGGATTTTGGCTCAGGAAAAAAGTTCCACTACGCATACCCAAAAAAATAATTTTCGGGCCTGCGAAAAAAAATGGCGAAAGGGTAAATTTTTCGACCACAACTTTCCTTAAAACCCAAAACTGGTATATTGCATTACTATTTACATATTTTAAAATGTTTGCTTGACTGGCTGCTCATTAGACTGGGTCGATTTATTAACCGATATCGCGCCATCGATTTTTCGATAGGATTTTGGCTCAGGAAAAAAGTTCCACTACGCATACCCAAAAAAATAATTTTCGGGCCTGCGAAAAAAAATGGCGAAAGGGTAAATTTTTCGACCACAACTCTCCTTAAAACCCAAAACTGGTATATTGCATTACTATTTACATATTTTAAAATGTTTGCTTGACTGGCTGCTCATTAGACTGGGTCGATTTATTAACCGATATCGCGCCATCGATTTTTCGATAGGATTTTGGCTCAGGAAAAAAGTTCCACTACGCATACCCAAAAAAATAATTTTCGGGCCTGCGAAAAAAAATGGCGAAAGGGTAAATTTTTCGTCCACAACTCTCCTTAAAACCCAAAAAATTTACTCTTTCGCCATTTTTTTTTTCGCAGGCTCGAAAATAATTTTTTTTGGGTATGCGTAGTGGAACTCTCTTTTCCTGAGCTCAAATCCTATCGAAAAATCGATGGCGCGATATCGGTTAACTTTCGTCCATACAAATGGACCCAGGTTACTGCTCATGTTTTCTCTATTAGCTAGGTTTTTTAGAATATGCATTCTGATTTTATATAGGCACATTTAAAGTAAAAGCTGGTTTGAAACACGTATGGGCAATTTATGACAGTTCAATTTATTTATCGCGAGCAAACAAACAAATATTTCTTCCATTCTCTGGTCATTCGTGACAGCCATTCTCCATGTTGTTGTTGTGGTAGATTGAGAAGTTTTTAAATATATGTATTTAAATTTTCGTTTTCTCCAACACTAGGTGACTAACCCCCGGTTAAATCGATGATTGGGAAAATTTTTTTGAGCAAGTCGAAAAATCTGTTGTGAATACACGAAAACTAACAAAACAGCTGACTTTTGTTTACACTTTTTGCTTGCACTTAACTTAGACGCGAAGCTTCAGTTAGCATTTAAATAAAAAATAAATGTAAGGCGCGATAACCTCCGAAGAGATCTAAGGCCGAGCTTCTCTTCCAATTTGCGTCGTGCTCCTCTTGATTTTCCCTACAAATTGGCCGGATGGGACCTACATGTTTTATGCCGACTCCGAACGGCATCTGCGAGGCAGATGAGTTTTCACTGAGAGCTTTTCATGGCAGAAATACACCCGGAGCGCTTGTCAAACACTGCCGAGGGGCGACCCCGCTTAGAAAAATTTTCTTCTAATTTAAAAAGCTTATTTCTAAAATTTTGATGTTGCTTTGCCCGGGGTGCGAACCCAGGACATACGGTGTGGTAGGCGGAACACGCTACCATCACACCACGGTGGCCGCCAAACAGTTATCATTTAGAAAACTATAATTTCGTAACTTATAGATAAGTGATTAGCTGAAAACCATAAACGCGCCCCTAAGTTGCACAAGCATGCAAATTTTATGGAAACACCTCTGATAAAATCTTGCCGCTTAACTTGACATTTACAGCTTTGGCAGAAAAACGCACACAATATAATATATAAAAATTGACAAGAAACACAAGTTGACATGTTGCGTTTAACTACGTCATTTTATCTTAGCTGTCAAAAATGAAATGTCACGCAACGCGCCACCAAAGTTTTATTATACTTGACTTTTAGATATTAGGTCCCAAAGCTGTCAAATTGTCGCTTAAAGTGGTATATCTCCGCGAAAGATCTTTATGACCAAAAATGCCAAATTTCGATTTCCATTATGATTAGCAACGATTTGGGTGACAATAAACTGTTGACAGAACTATTATCAACGTTAGATTTGCTTTTTTTTACAACTTTTGACGTGTGTAAATATGTTTATAAATTTTGGCGTTTAAAAACACTCTAGGATACATATATAATCAAACCCATTTTATTATTTTCTATCTAGTTCTCCTTGCTTGTTCAAAATTATTTTTAAAATTTTTTTTTACTATCAAGTTTTAATGATTGAATTTCGAAAAAAAAAAAAATTTTTAATTTTTCAAAAAAAAAAAACTAAGAAAAGCTATTTTTTTTTGTTGTAGATATTTTTTCTCAAAGTAAAAGCAAAGCTATCTTCGAAAAAATTAAAAGAATTGCAGATGAAAAGTATCATTTAAAATTTAATAAAAAAATTCCATTTGCAATGACTACTTTATCGTAAATACAGTTGTAACTCCTTTATTAAGTGATGTATATTGTAACGATTTTCCGTTATCCCTGTCTCAAAACCAAATTTGACAAGGGATGACGGAAAATCGTTCCAATATACACCATTTATCTACCCTGTCGGAAAATCAACAAATAAGACTCACTACGTATACGCAAGCAATGAGTTTCTACAAATTATATACTTTATAAACATAGTTTTTAGAAACTTACTAAATATTATAGATGTTAAATTAAAAAAAAGAATAGTAATAGATATTAAAGTGATTGCATAACTTAAAAAAATATAAAAAGAAAAATATAAATGTAGTAATACTACAAAATTTTAATAAAATAAAATTTAAAAAATAGCCGATATTTATAATAAATACACGAATATTTAAAAATTAAAATTAAATAAATCCAGAGCCTTTACATTTTCTGTATAAGAAATCTTATTTGTAATAAAACCTTTTCAATTGATAAGTAGTTTGCAAAATCTCAACCTTGTAACACAATTTTATACGAATTTATATTTAAATATAAAAACTTGCAAAACTTTATACTTTTTATAAATTTTTTGTTGCCAAAAATCATATATTCCGCCCCATCCATACCAGTTTTTTACCCGCTTGTAAGTACAGTCAAAAACTATATGTACATATGAATTACAATCGGATTTCTAAGCCCGTCAATCCCCTACAATGACAGTACATATTCAGATAAAATCGAAGGAAATATAAAAAAAATAATGCACTATTCTTGATAAGTTTTTACATAAAAATTATGTTAACATCTCGATATTATATACATAAGTATTTGTATGTTTTCCAAAATTACATATATTGTAAACGATAGTAGTATAAAATAAAGCTTATACAAATGATCATACACTTTCTAGAATTTAATAAAAATAAAATACATATCGACAACTGAGAAAAGTATTCTATCCCAGAATTTGCTTCTGCCAGTTGAAAACATACTATCTTAAAATTGTTTACAAAACCGCTCTATCTCAGGATTTGTTTGGAAGAGGGCTCATCTCAGAATTTGGCCGAGGAACGCCGTATCTCATAATTCTTTTTATAAACAACCTATCTAACATCAAAGTGTACTGAATTTATCCTCAGACAGCGTTCTTTCGAAACGGCTGCGGAGATAGGATTGATACACTCAACCACTGTTGCCACACCATGTTTTCATTTGGGACTGAAAAAAGGATCAAATCTCAAAACATAGGACCATGTTTTTGTTTTATTGTATTGGTAGGTATACAATCAATGGCAATTCACAAGAGTGACGTATTCGTTGTAAAATATAAAAGTTTATGATGTGTTTTTATACGCATCAAGATCTGCACACTTTCAAACATCGGTACAAAAATCCAAAAATTATTGAAAAAATAATAAATTCAATTAATTCAGCTATAATCGTTACCGAAACAAGTAAGAATAGTCGTGTGCATCCCTGTGTATTTAAAAAGTAAGATTTTTTAGTTTGGAACACTACCAGAGACGTAAATTTATAGAGAACTAGCGGACCCGGCAGACATTATTCTGCCCTAAATTTGGCTATCTGTACCTGTACCTCAATTTCTACAGCTACTTTTAATAAAAATATACAAAAAAAAGAACAAAACAAAACAGGCTTAACTATATTTCTTACCGATTACGCGACATCTTCACACTTTTGACAATTTCACAGAACTCGCATTTTTGATATTAAAAAAGGCAATCAAGGAATTGCAACAGACATTTTTTCAAAGCCAACTATGATGCCTGTTTTGTACAGTAGCACAGCAAAAGGTTGGTTACTGAGTTTAAATTACTGTTTACGAAATATTTTGAAAATAACAGGTGTACTACATGTAGTACGCTCGGCATATCTGGGTTAAATCATTTGCTCAATAGTGTTTTTCACTACTGGTATATTGCATTACTATTTGCATATTTTAAAATGTTTGCTTGACTGGCTGCATATTAGGCTGGGTCGATTTATTAACCGATATCGCGTCATCGATTTTTCGACAGGATATGGGCTTAGGAAAAAAATTCCACTACACATACCCAAAAAAATAATTTCGAGCGAGGCGAAAGGGTCAATTTTTCGACCAAAACACTCCCTAAAACCCAAAAAATATTTTTTTTTCAAAAACTGTTACCGCCAACGTTTTTACAACAGTTTTTTGAAAAAAAAAAAAAAAAAATTTATAATTTTTTTGGACTTTCAAATCGACCCAAGTTACTGCTCATGTTTTCTCTATTAGCTAGGTTTTTTAAAATATGCTTTCTGATTTTATATAGCCACATTTAAAGAAAAAGCTGGATTGAAACACGTATGGGCAATTTATGACAGTTCAATTTATTTATCGCGAGGAAACAAACAAACCTTTCTTCCATTCTCTGGTCATTAGTGACAGCCATTCTCCATGTTGTTGTAGATTGAGAAGTTTTTAAATTTATGTATTTAAATATTCGTTTTCTCCAACACAAGGTGACTTACCCTCGGTTAAATCGATGATTGTGAAAGCAAATCGGCAAAAACTGTTGTGAATACACGAAAACTAACAAAACAGCTGACTTTTGTTTACACTTTTTGCTTGCACTTAACTTAGACGCGAAGCTTCAGTTAGCATTTAAAAAACAATAATTTCGTAACTTATCGATAAGTGATTAGCTGGAGACCACAAACGAGACCCTAAGTTGCATAAGCCTGCCAAATATTAAGGACATGTCTGATAAAATCTTGCCGCGTAACTTGACATTTACAGCTTTAACAGAAAAACGCACACAATAAAATATATAAAAATTTACAAGAAACACAACACATGTTGCGTTTAACTACGTCATTTTATCTTAGCTGCCAAAAATGAAATGTCACGCAACGCGCCACCAAAGTTTTATTATACATACTTGACTTTATGTATTAGGTCCCAAAGCTGTCAAATTGTCGCTTAAAGTGGTCCATCTCCGCGAAAGATCTTTATGACCAAAAATGCCAAATTTCGATTGACGTGTGTAAATATGTTTATAAATTTTGGCATTTAAAACACTCTAGGATACATATATATTGAACCCCATTGTAATATTTTCTATCTTGTTCTCCTTTTTTGTTCAAAATAATTAAAAAAAAATTTTTTTCCATCAAGTTTTAATGATTTGAATTTCGAAAAAAAATAAGGAAAAGCTTATTTTTTTTTTGTAGATATTTTTTCTCAAAATAAAAGCAAAGTTGTTTTCGAAAAAATGCAAAGAATTGCAGACGAAAAGTATAATTTAAAATTTAATAAAAAATTTCCATTTCCAATGACTACTTTATCTTAAAAACAGTTGTAACTCATTTATTAAGACTCACTGCGTATACGCAAGCAACGACTTTCTACAAATTATATACTTTATAAACATAGTTTTTAGAAACTTACTAAATATTATAGATGTTAAATTAAAAAAAGAATAGTAATAGATATTAAAGTGATTGCATAACTTAAAAAAAATATAAAAAGAAAAATATAAATGTAGTAATACTACAAAATTTGAATAAAATTAAATTTAAAAAATAGCCGATATTTATAATAAATACACGAATATTTAAAAATTAAAATTAAATAAATCCAGAGCCTTTACATTTTCTGTATAAGAAATCTTATTTGTAATAAAACCTTTTCAATTGATAAGAAGTTTGCAAAACCTCAACCTTGTAACACAATTTTATTCGAATTTATATTTAAATATAAAAATTTTATACTTTTTTATAAATTTTTTTGGTGCCAAAAATCATATATTCCGCCCCATCCATACCAGTTTTTTACCCGCTTGTAAGTACAATCAAAAACTATATGTACATATGTATTACAATCGGATTTCTAAGATCTTCAATCCCCTACAATGACAGTACCTATTTAGATAAAATCTAAGGAAATATAAAAAAATAATGCACTATTCTTGATAAGTTTTTACATAAAAATTATGTTAACATCTCGATATTTTATACATCAGTATTTGTATGTTTTCCAAAATCACATATATTGTAAACGATAGCAGTAAAAAATAAAGCTTATACAAATGATCATACACTTTCCAGAATTTAATAAAAATAAAATACATATCGACAACTGAGAAAAGTTTAGAATTTGCTTCTGCCAGTTGAAAACATACTATCTTAAAATTGTTTACAAAACCGCTCTATCTCAGGATTTCTTTGGAAGAGGGCTCATCTCAGAATTTGGCCGAGGAACGCCCTATCTCATAATTATTTTTATAAACAACCTATCTAACATCAAAGTGTACTGAATTTATCCTCAGACAGCGTTCTTTCGAAACGGCTGCGGAGATAGGATTGATACACTCAACCACTGTTGCCACACCATGTTTTCATTTGGGACTGAAAAAAGGATCAAATCTCAAAACATAGGACCATGTTTTTGTTTTATTGTATTGGTAGGTATACAATCAGTTTGGCAATTCACAAGAGTGACGTATTCGTTGTAAAATATAAAAGTTTAGGATGTGTTTTTATACGCATCAAGATCTGCACACTTTCAAATATCGGTACAAAAATCAAAAATTTAATTAGGGGTACCCTGGTCCACGTTTGAACAAAATCGACTGACGCATCTCTTCAAGCACCGGCGACCAACTAACACACATTTTAGCCTTTCCTTTTATATATGTATATAGACTAGTAGACCCGGCAGACGTTGTTCTGCCCTAAATTTGGCCTATCTGCATACATTTTAAAAAGCTTTTTCCGTCTAACTCTGCCCTACCCCTCTACACTTTTTCCTAATTGTTTATTCATTCCTCCCTCCGTCTTTTTCGCATCATTTATCTCTATCTTCGTCTCATTCTATCTCTTTGTCAGTCTCCTTCTCTCTTTTCTCTTCTCTCAATTTTTTCTCATTCTTCTTCATCTCTTATTGCCAGTCCCAGAGGGTGGTATGTATTTTGTTCCAGTCCCAGTCCCACTTCGAGTCCAGTCGTAGTCCTAATCCCAGTCCCTGTTCGTCTCTGGTATACTTCCCGAAAAAAAGCATCGTAAATACTAATATAGGCAAATTTATATACGAAATTTCAGGCAAATCGAATAGGACGTATGTAAATAGGTATGTGGGTATTATTAATTCTTGTCTTTATTTCGGCTTCGCATGCATATATATCAGTTTTGGTAGGTTGATGCGACTAAATCGAATATCACAATGAACTTTAGAGCTCTCACCAACAGCTTTCATTTGATATCCATAATACACACACATTCTAGGGGTATCCGGGTCCATGTTTTGGCCTATATCTCGAAACCCTAGTCACTCAGCGGTGTAAAACTTACTCTGTATTATAGCACACATCAACAGCTTCAATTTGATACCCATAATGTAAAAACACATTCTAGGTGTATCCGGGTCCACGTTTTGGCCTACATCTTGAGACCCTAGTCACCCAGCGGCATAAAACTTACTCTGTACAAAAGCACACATCAACAGCTTCAATTTGATACCCATAATGTAAAAACACATCCTAGTGTTACCCTGATGCATGTTTTGGCCTATATCTCGAGACCTTAGTCACCAATAGGTATGAAAACTACCCTGTACTAAAGCACTCATCAACAGCTTCAATTTGATACCCACAATGTAAAAACATTGTCTAGGCGTTCACGGGCCCACGTTTGGCCTATATCTGCAGACCCTGTACTATAGCGCTCATCAACAGCTTTCATTTGATATCTATTTTGTATAAACACATTCTAGGGGTACCAGGGCCCACGTTTTTGGCTATATCTCGAGACCCTAGCCTCCCAGTTGTATGAAACTCATCCTGTACTATAGCATTCATCAACAGATTTCATTTGATATCCATATTGTATAAACACATTCTAGGGGTACCCGGGTCCACGTTTTGATCTCAAGACCCTAGGCACGTAGCGAAAAAAAAGGTAGAAGTTGACCGATTCTCAGACCTACCCAATATGCTCACAAAATTTCATGAGAATCGGTTCAGCCGTTTCGGAGGAGTTAAGCCTCTAACACCGTGACACAAGAATTTTATATATTAGATTTTTATTTTTCACACTTCACTATAATATTAAAACGAAATGCAGATATTCATTGCTTTTGAAAATCGGCTTAAAAACTGCACATGGAACAACTACAGACTCTCCTGAATAAAAAAATGTCTTAGTACTTCTAAATCGAGGGCCCCCTCAGAAACCCCGGGTCTGGGGGTAATCTTTTTTTAAAATTTTCTCCTACTTAATATGGTAGGTGGCACACCCATTTTACAAAGTTTTTTTCTAAAGTTATATTTTGCGTCAATTAACCAATCCAATTACCATGTTTCTTCCCTTTTTTCGTATTTGGTATAGAATTATGGCAATTTTTCATTTTTCGTAATTTTGGATATCGAAAAAGTGGGCGTGGTAATAGTTGGACTTCGGCCATTTTTTATACCAATACAAAGTGAGTTCAGATAAGTACGTGAACTGAGTTTAGTAAAGATATATCGATTTTTGCTCAAGTTATCGTGTTAACGGCCGAGCGGAAGGACAGACGGTCGACTGTGTATAAAAACTGGGCGTGGCTTCAATCGATTTCGCCATTTTTCACAGAAATAAGTTATGGTCCTAGAATCTAAGCCCCTACCAAATTTCACAAGGATTGGTAAATTTTTGTTCGACTTATGGCATTAAATGTATCCTAGACAAATTAAATGAAAAAGGGCGGAGCCACGCCCATTTTGAAATTTTCTTTTATTTTGTATTTTTTTAAATTTTTTTTCAAAAGTGGGCGTGGTCGTTCTCCGATTTTGCTAATTTTTATTAAGCACACATATAGTAATAGGGGTAACGTTTCTGCCAAATTTCATCATGATATCTTTAACGACTCCCAAATTACAGCTAGCAAAACTTTTAAATTACCTTCTTTCAAAAGTGGGAGGTGCCACGCCCATTGTCCAAAATTTTACTAACTTTCTATTCTGCGTCATAAGTTCAACTCACCTACCAAGTTTCATCGGTTTATCCGTCTTTGGTAATCAATTATCGCACTTTTTCGGTTTTTCGAAATTTTCGACATCGAAAAAGTGGGCGTGGTTATAGTCCGATATCGTTCATTTTAAATAGTGATCTGAGTTGAGTGCTCAGGAACCTACATACCAAATTTCATCAAGATACCTCAAAATTTACTCAAGTTATCGTGTTAACGGACGGACGGACGGACATGGCTCAATCCAATTTTTTTCGATCCTGATCATTTTTATATATGGAAGTCTATATCTATCTCGATTCCTTTATACCTGTACGACCAACCGTTATCCAATCAAAGTTAATATACTCTGTGAGCTCTGCTCAACTGAATAAAAAAATCACGTGTCACTATGTTTGGCGCAAATGGACTCCTGAACTACTGAACCGATTTTGAATTTGCACCCCGTGTGTAGTTTGATCTAACTTGAAAGATAGGATAGGTTATATCTCATTGCAATTTTTTATATGTTTATACGTAATAATAAAATGTTACGTATACGCACCGGCACTCACATTTTCAGGGGTGCGGATATACTTCCGTGTAATTGGTTGGTGTTTAATTAAACAACGTGCTTATCAATAAAAAATATTATAGCGAATGATATCAAGTATAGCACATCACCAAGCCCGCCGAGAGGGTGGGGTTTCTGAGGGGGCCCGCGATTTAGAGGTACTATGACATTTTTTTTAATTCAGGAGAGTCTTTAGTTGTCCATGTGCAATTTTTAAGCCGAATTTCAAAAGCAACGAAAATCTGCATTTCGTTTTAATATTATAGTGAAGCGCGAAAAATAAAAATCTATATATATAAAAAGAAAGGCTAAAATGTGTGTTAGTTGGTCGCCGGTGTTTGAAGAGATGCGTCGGTCGATTTTGTTCAAACTTTCACACAAGTTGCGTAAACCTCACGCGGTGGTTACTACATAGGTTTGGTTGCGATCGTCGTACAGGGTCTCGAGATATAGGCCAAAACGTGGGCCAGTGAATGCCTAGACAGTATTTATACAATCTGGATATCAACTGAAAGCTGTTGATGAGTGCTTTAGTACAGAGTAATATATTATCCAGAGACGGACTGGGACTGAGACTCGGAGTGGGAGTGGGACTGGGACTGGAATAAAATACATACCACCCTCTGGAACAGGCAATAAGGAATGCAGAAGAATGAGAAGAAATTGAGAGAAGGAGATTGAGAAAGAGATAGAATGATACGAAGATGGAGATAGATGAAGCGAAAAAGGCGGAGGTAGGAGTGAATAAAAGGATTAGGAAAAAGTGAAGAGGGGGTAGGGCAGAGTCAGACGGAAAAGCTTATTAAAATGTATGCAGATAAGCCAAATTTAGGGCAGGACAATGTCTGCCAGGTCTTCTAGTTACGTATAAACATTTAAAAAAAATGCAATAAAATAATATTGCGAATATAAATTGAGATATAACTATAGTTAATTATAATAACTATTTTATAAATCTGTATATTCATTTATTTTAAATGATTATTCAATCAAAATTATTTGTTTGATATATTATTTTCTTTTTTTGATTAATATACAAATTTTCATTTAAAAAAGGTAACTTAATTATTTAAAAAAAAAACTTAAAATATCACAAGTAAGAAACAAGTAAAAATATTAACATGAATAAAATAAATAACTAAATATAGACCCTACATTTTCTCCCCCTCCAGCGAAACGATCAGTAAAATTAAATATTAATTAATGTTAAATGAAATTTTTTTGTGGAGTGTAGTGTATTTTTGTTTTTTGTATTAGTCATTATTGTATGTGCGGGTTTAAGTAAATCTATGGAAACAGTTTTTATAGTATTACCATGTTGAATTTTGAATGTTTTATTTTGTCTGGAAATATCTTTAAGTGGTCCCTCGTAAGGTGGTTGTAAATTAGATTTATGAATAACTTTAAGAAAGACGTATTCACAAGTGTCTAAATTTTTTGGAATAAAATCATTTTCTTTAATATGATGAGTTATTTTTGATCGAACAATTGAGAAATGTTTTCTAAGTTTATTAAGAGTTTCATTTGTGTTATCAATTTCATTATTATTATTAGAAACAACTAATTCACCAGGTAGTCTAATTGTTTGTCCATACACAAGTTCAGCGGAAGAGCATTTCAAATCTTCTTTAATAGAAGTTCGTAAACCTAAAAGTATCCAAGGTAAAATCTCTGACCAATGTGTGGAGTCGTCGGAAGCTGTAATTGCCGTTTTTAAAGTTCTATGAAATCTTTCAATCATTCCATTTGACTGTGGGTGATATGGAGAAGTGTGAATTTTATGAGCCCCTAATAAAACAGTTAATTCAGTGGAATAATTTAGATGTACATAAATTGTGAACCTCGATCTACTGTAATTTTGAGTGGAATACCGAAACGAGGAACATAATTTTGAACAAACGTATTTGATACTGTTTTTGCTGAAATATCTTTTAATGGATGTGCTTCTGGTCAACGTGTATGTCTATCGATAATAGTCAATATATACCGATTTTCTTTGGATATAGGTGGTGGACCAACTAGATCCATATGTATATGTTCAAATCGTCCTGAAGGAATATCAATTTTTTGAATAGGACTTTTCGTATATTGAGAAATTTTACATTTTTGACAGTTAATACAACTAATTGCCCAATTATTAATTTCCTTACGCATTTCTGGCCAAAAGTATTTAGATTGAATGAGGCGTCTAGTTGTACGAACACTCGGGTGATATAAACAATGAATTTTGTCAAATACAATTTTTCTCATCGAATTAGAACATATGGTCTAATATTTTGTTTTTAGGCTATTTGACCTATTGTGGGTTCCAGTAAGAAATAAAAAGATGGTAATTATTCCACTGTTGCGGCCCTACGTTTCGCTAGCCGTCCTAGCTTCTTCAGGGGCGAAGTCTATTTATTTTCAACAATAAAACATAAGAAATAATTACATTAGTTTTTTGGTCACAATTTTTGAAATTATTTACATCAACAACAATAAAGTGTCACAAAACAACAATTTTAGCTAAGCTAATACTAATTAAGGTACAAAAAGGATGCACATACATATATACACGTAAACAAAAATTAACATCACTCACATGATATTTTTTTCTTAACTCTAAAAATTTTTTGGTACCACTTACAATGGGTATCATAGTCATACTAAACATAAAAATATTATAAACATAAAAGATAGCTTGCTGCAATCGCTTCTGTATCCTCCTTCTTGTTTATCGTGATTTCCCTTTTTTGCATTATTCGGAGGCTCTCTAACGTGTATCGGACTTTTCCTCTTTTGTTTTTGTCTATTATTGTGGTATTCGCGAGATCAGCTGTATGTCTAGTTGATGTTATGTGTTGTGATAACGCAGTGTTGTTCTTTTTCTTCTGTATGTTATCTTCGTGTTCTCTTAGTCGTACGCTTAGATTTCGCTTTGTGGTCCCAATATATACCCGGTTGCAATTTTCGTTAACTTTTTTGTTTCCCATGCAACTGATTTCATACACAACATTATTTTGTTGTAGGATCTCGATGGGGCTCTTTGTGTTTGTAAATATGCTGGATAGGGTGCAGTTGGATTTATGTGCTATTGTAATGTTCGGCTTAATATTCATGCTTTTGCAAACAGTTTCCGTAAGTTTGGGGATATATGTAACGCTGTAGTATTGTTTCGTTGAATTCGTTGTTTGCGATGTTGGTGCTTTGGTATGTTTCGTTTCTGTTCTCAGTGTTTTTTGCTGTATTAGATTTTGTATCATGTTTGTATCATATTGTTGTTTCTTAATATTTGGTATATTTTTCCGATATTGGCATTGTGAAATTGTTCGTGGCTTATAGACAGAACTTTGTTTACGAAATTTCTCGCTGTGTTTAATTTATATTTAAAGGGCTGCGATGAAAGGAAGTTGATCATCCGTCCCGATGACGAAGGTTTGGCATACCAATCGAATAAAAGAGATCCATTATTTTTGTGGATCTTGACGTCAAGAAAGGGGATGCTGTGATTTTGTTCTACTTCCATGGTGAATTGTAACTTATTGTGGTAGCTGTTGAGCGTATTTAAAATTATTTCCAAATCGTTGCGGGTGACTATTGCCAATATGTCGTCTACATATTTGACCAGAAACTTTATTTTCGTATTGTGTTGTTGCTTTAATGTTGCGAAAGTGTTCTCGATTAAATCATCCATAATTATATCTGCTATAGTTGGGGAGAGGGGGTTGCCCATGGGCATTCCAAACATTTGCGTATATATTTTGTTGTTACACATGAAATAGTTGTTGTCCATGAGACAAAAGTTTAGTATGTCGCGGAATTTGTTTTTGGGTATGTTCGTTGTATTTTGTATTTTCTCCCATTTTTTCATAATAATATTGATAGCGAGATGAGTTGAAATGTTAGTAAAAAGGGATATGACATCAAAAGACACTAAAACTTCGTCTTCGGCGACACTAATGCCATGAAGCCTCTCTTTTAAGTCAAACGCATTCTTTATATTGCATTTTTCACTTATTATATTCTTTATTATGTTGCCTACATACCTGTATAGCTGATAGCACGGAACGTTCAAAGAGGATGCGATTGGACGGAGGGGGAAGTTAGGCTTATGGATTTTTGGTAATCCATAGAGTCTCGGCGCATTGGCTGCTGAGCATGAAAGTTGCTGTTTTTCTTTCGCAGAGATGTATTTGTTTTTGTATATCTCGTTGACGATGCTATTGTTTTTCTTTTGTAGTGCGTGTGTTGGATCAGTTGTGGTTGCTCTGTATGTGTTTTTGTCTTGCAGTAAGTCGTTCATTTTCGCGTTGTAGTCTTTTTTGTAAAGTACGACTGTCTTTTTCCCTTTGTCTGCTTCTGTTATCACTATTTCGTTTTTGTATTGCTTTAGGAAAGTTTTGCTTTTGTTATACACCTCTGTTATGAACTTTTCTGCTGAGTTGTGTTTGATGTTCCTTTTAAATTGAAGTATTCGATTACTTAGTCTGTTTCTCGCTATTTCCTTCGTTCGCTCGTCATCTAGAGTCTGTATGATTTGCTCCATTTCTGCAATTATGTGTACTGGGGTAAAATTCGTTTTCGTTGTAGGAATCGTAAATTTTGTTCCAAGAGAGAGCAACCACTTGGTTTCTTCGGGGAAGTGTATGTTTGTTTTGTTCACAAACCAGTCGTTGTTTGTATTGATACCGAGGTTGTGTAGTTGTTGTCGTTTCAAGTTTTGTATCTTCGATGTATGAGTATCCCGTGTCTCTTTTGCTATTCGTTGTCCTAAGAAGTTTTGATTGCATGTGAATGTTCTGAGCTCTGTTTCGCTAAGAATGCCTTTAAGAGTCTTTTCCGCGTGATGTATGTAATCTTTCGTTATTTTTATGTTTATATTTGTTTGTGTAATTTCTATGTTTAATATTTTGCGGAGAAATAATAGCTTTGTTTTGTGTAGTTGTTGTCTTACAATCTGTGAAGTTGAGTTGATGGTTATGTTTTTGACTGCGTTTTTTAGGTGGCTCGGTGTTAAATCATATTTTTTGCATTCCAAAAGAAATTTTAGTTGTTCCGTTTGTTTTGCTAATTTTTCTTTCTGCTTGCTATAGTGTTTCATAGTCATACAGGTGTGCTCACCATGTTTGTATTTGATGGCTTGGTAAAAACCTTTCATCTTTGTATAATATGAACTAATGCAATTTTTTCCTAGCGCTTTTTGTTGTTGGTATCTTGGTATTCGGCTGGCCTTCCGATGTTATAAGTATTAGGGTTATTGCGGTCAATTTTAATAAATTTTAATATTTTGTTTTTAGGCTATTTGACCTATTGTGGGTTTTTGTACCTTAATTAGTATTAGCTTAGCTAAAATTGTTGTTTTGTGACACTTTATTGTTGTTGATGTAAATAATTTCAAAAATTGTGACCAAAAAACTAATGTAATTATTTCTTATGTTTTATTGTTGAAAATAAATAGACTTCGCCCCTGAAGAAGCTAGGACGGCTAGCGAAACGTAGGGCCGCAACAGTGGAATAATTACCATCTTTTTATTTCTTACTGGAACCCACAATAGGTCAAATAGCCTAAAAACAAAATATTCAAATTTATTAAAATTGACCGGAATAACCCTAATACTGGTCTAAAAGGTTTTTGAGTAATGTCACACCAAATATTGAGATTGAGAAGAGGAATATTAATTTCTTTTAAATTATTTTTGGAACTAATATCTGAAATTAAATTTTTGAGAATTTCATCTTTTTGTTCTTCATCATATAATGTTTGAAAATTAATATCTTTTGTTAAAATTGTATTAATATCTGGAATCCCCGAGAGAGTATCAGCTACTGTATTATTTTTGCCAGAAATATATTGAATGTCATTGGTGAATTGTGCAATATATTCAAGATGACGATTTTGACGAGGTGATCTGTCTGTTTTTGAATTTAAAACATGTGTTAAAGGTTTATGATCAGTGTATATAGTAAATGTTCTTCCTTCAAGAAAATGTCTAAAGTGTTTAATAGAGTTATATATTGCTAGATGTTCTCTATCGAAAGTAGAGTAATTTATTTCAGTTTGAGTTAATTTTCTTGAAAAATATGCAAGTGGTTCAATGAGTTATTACTTGTTTGTTGTAGAACTGCTCCAATTGCAACATTTGATGCATCTACAACAAGTGATAGTTGACCATTTTTATCAAAGTGAGTGAGTATTGTTTTTTTTTGTAAAAACTTTCTTAACATTTTCAAAAGCTGAAGTAGTTTTTTCTGTCAAATTTAATTCTTTAAGTTCTTTGGCCAACATTTTAATATATCTATAATAATAATTCACCATACCTAAAAAATTTTGTAATTTATTAATTGAAAGAGGTTTTTCAAAATTAGAAATTATTTCAACTCGTTCAAAAGAAAGTCTGATTCCTTCACTAGAAACTTGGTAACTTAGAAAGTCCAATTTTTCAATTCTAAAAATACATTTTGTAGGTTTAATATTTAAATTATATTTCTCAAGTTTTTAAAAGCTGTTTTTAAATGTTTTATATGTTCTTCCTCATTGTTACTAGCTACTAATATGTCGTCAATATAGACAAAAACAAAATCTAAACCTGAAAATACTTCGTTTATGAAACGTTGAAATGTTTGAGCACTGTTTCCTAATCCAAATGGCATTCGTACGAATTCAAACATTCCAAATGGAGTTGTTATAGCTGTTTTGTGAATATCTTCTTCTGCCATTGGTATTTGGTGATATGTACGAATGAGGTCAGTTTTTGAAAATATCTTTTTATTTTTTAAATCAAATAAGATCATGAATATGAGTGAAGGGATACCTATCTGGTATTGCTATAAAATTAAGTCGTCTGTAATCTTCACAAGGTCTCCAGTCATTTGGATCTTTCTTAGGGACCAGACGGAGTGGAGAAGCGATGTGAGAGTTAGAAGGTCTACATATACCAGTTTTGACTAAAAATTCAAATTCAGTTTTTGCTATTTTTAATTTTATAGGATCTAGACGACGAGGTTAAGAAAAAGGAGATACTCCTTTTATTTCTATTCGATGAACCGTTTTGTGTTGTACTTTTTCAGTATAATTAGGTTCACACGTAATAAGAGCAAATTCATTTAAAATATTTGTAAATTTATTTTCTGAAATAGGAATCTTAAGAGAAAATATGTCGCAAAAACCAGAAGATCCAGAAACTTTTAATTTTGTTTTCAAATCTGTAATTTCTTTATTTTTAATATCTACCAATTTATTTGCAAATATTAGTTGTAGCAGTTTGTTTGAAAAGCGTTATTTAGTTATATTAGTGTGGCAAGATCGCCATTATAGTTAATTATAATAACTATTTTATAAATCTATATATTCATTTATTTTAAATGTTTATTCAACCAAAATTATTTGTTTGATATATTAGTTTCTTTTTTTGATTAATATAAAAATTTTCATTTAATAAAAGTAACTTAATTATTTTAAAAAACTTAAAATATCACAAGTAAGAAACAAGTAAAAATATTAACATGAATTTAATAAATAACTCAATATAGACCCTATCCTATATTTCAAGATAGATCAAACTACACACGGGGTGCAAAACAAATTCAAAATCGGTTCAGTAGTTTAGGAGTCCATCGCGGACAAACATAGTGACACGTGATTTTTATATATAAAGAAGATAACCAACGACGGACAGCAAAAGATGGTAGGTAATTCACCACATTACCTACTTAAAGATTGGTAAAAAAACGTGTGTTTTCGTTGAAATTTCGCAAAAAAAGTTATTGAAAACGTTAAAAAATAGTTTATATTGTGTTTATTATATGAAAATAATATTTTGCTAGGAATTGACGAATTTCATGCTACATTTCCCCAATGATGAATTACCTACCCGCGATATGATGCTTTACTGTTTCCCACTATTCGTTCTGTGAGCAGTTCTCTTTAGTTGGGCAAGGTGCACACGAGGCTACGCCTCATAGACACGTATTAGACGCTGCAGGCGAAATCTGTACGCTTTGATGTCGAACACATGTACTTGAATGGACAGCTGCACACGAGGCGTAAGCTGCATGAAAGCTTCATGTGTAGCTAAGCGTACAGCAAAGCTGGTTGCTGAGCGTACGTACGCTTGAAAAAAAGAAAGAACAAGATGTTTCTTAACATTGTTTTGTATGAAAATTTGTGTAATTAGTTAGAAAATGTTATTTTAGATAATAAAAGTGCGTGAAAGGTATATTACCAAAGCGAAAAAGAGTATTCAACACCACAAAAGGTTGGTTAGACATTGTTGAAGCCATTAAAGGGCTAAAAAGTGTTGGAAACTAGAAATCACTTTTTTCTCTAGTCCGCGGTGTGTAAAGTTCCCTTTCATATTTACAAATGCACGGGGATGCAAACAATTTTTAATACCTATTTTCCTTTGGTTTCGGGGACGGATATACCTGAAGAAATTTAATTTCTTAATTTTTTCAATAATTGTTTACTTTATGTAGCGACGCTCGAAAGTAGCTTCGTGTGCAGATCTTGAGACGTAGAGAAATCGTAGCTACATGTCATATCTTGTACGCGCCTATGAAGCTACGCCTCGTGTGCATCTTGCCTTACACGTTATCTGATACTACATCTTACTTTTTCTCACTTCAAAAATCAACACTTCATGCTTTTGTCATAACTCATGACTAAAAAACATTTTTTTTACTAATTACAGAAATTTGCATGCAAAAAAAATATTTAACAAACGTCTTGTTCTTACTTTTTGCCAAGCGTACGTACGCCTAGCCGCAAACATCGCTGTAAGCTTAGCTACATCAAATATCGAAAATAAAGATGTTGCAGGCGCAAACTTCGGTGGAAAGCAGCGGAGGGTAACAAAATTCTAGTAGGTCACTTTCACCACACCAAAAACTTTAACACAATTTTTAACATAATTTAAGCACAGAAATACACTGATTGGAGTTTTAGAGAGTAAAAGTTAAAATTCTGAACACATTACCTGAATAAAAAGTGTACAAATAATTATTAAATAACAAATACAGACAGCGGTAGTTAACAAATCCTGCTGTGGTAAGTGGTGAATGTGACCTACTAGAAGTTTTGTGATTTTTCATCCCTGCAACATCTTTATTTTCGATAATCTTTGGCGACATGAAGCTATCTTACTTTGTCGCTTTCATGCAGCTGGCGCTTCGTGTGCAGCTCTCCATTCAAATAAATCTGGCCGACATCAGATTTCTTATGCTGTGTCTAATACGCGTCATGAAGCTACCCCTCATGTGCATCTTCTCTAAAATTCAAAAAAAATTTAATTTCAAAAATATTTATTCACCATCAAAGTAGTCGTAGGAAATTTGATTTTCTCTGGTGCGCCATTCAAAAAATTCTAAGTAGGCTGTATTTAATTGCGACAAAAATTCAGAAATTATTTAAGTTTAAAAATAATTTTTATAAAATTTGATTCGAAAAAATTGTATATAAGGATGCACTGTTTTGCTGGCATTTCATTATAGATTTGATTATTGAAGGGACAAGTCGTCTTTCTTCGTAATCGTATTTTTTTTGGCCACTGAAGTGAAATGCTAGCGCATAACTTCACATTTTTTCCTACACATATTCAAAACAGTTTTGAAGATTATTTTATTTTTTTTTTATTTTTTTTTTTTATTTTATTGCAATTATATAGACTGTCCAACAGCCCTTCTAAAAAGCCATCGTGAATTGCTAAATTTTAGACGTTCTATCACATAGTCCCTTTTCATGTTTTTGCTTTGCATGCAAATCTGAATACCATTTTGGTACAATAGTGTGCCTTGCGCTTTCTTATGTTTATTTTTTGGTAAATTTTGAGGAACATATTTTTTCCTACATTATTTTTTATTTTTGGAAACAAATTATCCTTGTTCCTTGGTTTTTGTCCCTGAAAGTAACGATTGTAATTATGGCATACATAAGTCTTCGCTTCTCGTACTTTGTCACTTTTTTTTGAAAAGCTTGCTTTGTTTTTTCCCTCACAAATAAGTGAGAACACGATTTTTTTTGCTGATGTCGGTGCATATTTTACTTCCTTTATCCCGAATTTTGTTTACTTTTAATGGCATATTCAACTTAGACCTCTTTCGGTTTACAGGATCGCCATTTTTGGGAGAAATCCCAATAAAGAATTATTAATAAAGTTGTACAGTTATCAATGTATTTTATTCAATGAACATTTTTGAAAACATGAACTTCAATGTTGAAGACTGAAAATTTAACAAGTAGAAACTATATAAAGTAAATAACAACAACTCTTAACATGATAAATTAAAACAACAACCCTACAGCTAAGCTAGTAAAATTCCTCAGTTCGATTGTTACCGCGATTATTTGACACGGTTACGTTTCTATCAAAAATTTAACTTTTGTCAGTCGAAAGTTCATATTATTTCTGCAAATATTTTCATTTTTTAGTGCCAAAAATAGTTTTTGGAAAAAATTGTTTTCAGAAATTTTGTTTGACGATTATTTTTCAAATATATACTCTTTGCCTATATTATCATGGCCTACAAAGGCTTTCTGCAACTCGAACTTTCAGAACTCTGATTTTTTAAACATCCTTATTTTCCACATTTAGTTCACTTTTATTGACATTCAACTTAGCTATGTTTGGCTAGTAACATTCCTCAGTTCAGCCTTTTTCTCTGTATCTTCCAAGCAAAAAATGTCTACGACGCATATTTGTGTTTATGGACACGTTTATATTTCAGTGAATTTTTTTGCTTTTGACAGCCGAAAACTTAATATTATACAATCTGCAGATTTTCTTTTTTATCCGTTTAAATTATCCCAAATAGCTTTTGGGAAAATTACTTTTTAAAAAAATCCTTTATACCCTTTTAATGGTAAATGTCACCTTGGATCTGTTTGGCCAGCATCATTGCTCAGTTCCGCAAATTTCCATATATTCTTCAAAAAAAAATTATGTTCGACGAATATTTGTTCTCTTCGGTTAAGACTGGCTAGTTCTCTGACAATTTACACATAACCACGTTTACGTTTCTCCCGAAAGTTGATTGTTTCTTTCGCCCAAATTTTCATATTATTTATGCAATTTTGACTGAGGCAGGCAGCTAACAGCAAATAGACAATACGACTTTCTGTACGATAAATGGCGATGCCCCCACCAGAATTGCAGGTAATTACCACAGCTCACCTGACATCTCAATCGTCAGTGCAGGGGTCATAAATTGCGTTGAATGGCAACCGATCCTTACTTTAGTTTCTGATCACCTGCCCATACTCCTTTCAATTGAGCGACCTGCCAATTATATCACCTCTAATAAGCGGAATTTCATTAATTTAAAAAAAGCCAATTGGGAAGATTACACATCCTTTACAAACCAATCCTTTGATACTCTTCCCGTTCCGACCGATGTCCGGCAGGGCGAGAGTGCGTTCCGTAAAGTCATCGCTTCAGCTTCTGCACGCTTCATCCCGGCCGGTAGAATACCTGAAATCATACCGCTTTTCCCGGCCGAAGCCGCAAATTTAGCAAGAGAACGTGACCTTGCGAGACACATCAACCACATCCTTAGGTGCTCTTCCCGTTCCGATCGATGTCCGGCAGTGCGAGCGTGCGTTCCGCAAGGTCATCGCTTCAGCTTCTGCACGCTTCATCCCGGCCGGTAGAATACCTGAAATCATACCGCTTTTCCCGGCCGAAGCCGCAAATTTAGCAAGAGAACGTGACCTTGCGAGACACATCAACCACATCCTTTACAAACCAATCCTTTGATGCTCTTCCCGTTCCGATCGATGTCCGGCAGGGCGAGCATGCGTTCCGCAAGGTCATCGCTTCATCTTCTGCACGCTTCATCCCGGCCGGTAGAATACCTGAAATCATACCGTATTTCTCGACCGAAGTCGCAAATTTAGCAAGACAACGTGACCTTGCGAGACACATCAAACCTAGGGACCCCCTTATTAGGAGTCTTAATTTGTATATCATGCGGCTGGTAAATGAACATAAACGTATCAAATGGGAGGAGCATCTAAGGTACCGTAACCTCTCTGCGGGTGTTGGTAAATTGTGGTCAACCGTCAAATGCTTGTCTTTCCTACCAAATACAATGATAAACTTTCTATAGCCTTCAGTGACAAAACTTTATCTGATTCGAAGAATTGCGCCAGCGGCTTTTGCGGACAATTTATAATGCATTCTTCTGTAGAAAAAGCCAGATGTCGTGCTAGCAGACGAGCCCATAAAGATAAACACAACGTCCCACCCATTACCATCACCCCCACAGAGGTTGAAGCAGCGATCCGTAGGGCCAGTCCTTCCAAGTCGATAGGCCCCGACGGAATAGCCATGCCAATGCTTAAACACCTTGGCGATGAGGGAATAAAATACCGAAAAATGTAAAATGGCAAGGATAATCGCGCTACTAAAGCCTGACAAACCTGTCAACGAAGGCGAGTCTTATCGACCGATATCACTTCTTTCGCCAGTAGCAAAGACATTGGAAACCGTTTTCCTTATTTTACGGCAAATCTTTTCCTAGCCACGCACAAACATGGCTTCCGTAAAATGCCATTAACGCGGGTTAAATCAGCAAAAACCCCATCATAGGACAGCGCTCGTGGCACTTGACCTGTCAAAAACTTTAGACAAACAACCACGGCACGCTACTCCAAGACATACAAGGCTCACACCTTGTCTAAAAAGATGGACCGCTAATTACCTGAGTGGCCGGCAGGTATCGGTTGAATTTAGAAACGAAATTTCTAAACCCATAAAAATTAAACAGGGGGTTCCACACGGTGGTGTCCTATCCCCGGTTATGTTCAATTTTTACATATCAAAACTCCTTTCCCCACCAGGAGTCACAATCATTTACTATGCTGACGCCTGCACGATTATGGCTACAAGACCTGGCCTTTCAGTTGATAAATTAGTTTCTAAAATAAACAGCCATCTCCCCGATCCTTCCGGTTTCTTTGCCTCGCGCTACTTGGCATTATCACCGACAAAATTCACGGCCACCCTGTTTACGACCTGGAAGGAACATATGTTGCGTCGATGGTGTCACACTACCGACTGTCAGTCACCCAAAGATCTTAGGGGTAACGTTCTATAGTACTCTAACCTTCAGGGCTCATGCCACCGAGATTGTTTCTAAAGTACAAAGTCGCAACAAAATCCTGAAGTCGCTTGCCGGTAGCACATGGGGAAAGGATAAACGTTGCTAACCACGTACAAAGCAATTGGCCGGCCGCTCATGAGCTACTCGTCACCAGTCTGGTCGCCTGGTCTTAAAAATACACACTGGAAAAGGCTACAGGCCTGCCAAAATGCTGCAATCAGAACTGTCACCGGATGTCTCCTTATGACTCCCGAACACCATCTACATAGTGAGGCCAAAGAACTCAGTATTAAAGAGCACAATGAAATGCTGAACAAACAGTTCTTGCTTAATTGTCACAAACCAGGACATCCTAACAAACAACTGCTTGATTTAGCACCGCCTCCACGGGGAGTAACGGAACATCTCTAAATCACTATGACAAGATCAATTTTGTGATTATATATGGTCATTGGTAAATATTTTCGTGTTTATTTCTAGGTTCTTTTTGTACTACTACTTTATCGTTTATATTGTAACGATTTTAGTGAAATTCCGCTTATTTGCAACCTTCTACTAACGATCGTATCGCTAAACTGTTGAATAAATAACTCCAGTATTCATTAATGCAAAATGGCCTTTATTAGACTACTTTGAAAATACTTCACAATAACACTTATACTTAGCAACTGATAGCGTGCATAAATCAAACTGATTGCTGCTTACTCAGCTTTCGCTCCTTTTATACTCTCTGCTGTCTCGTTCGCATACTTCTAGGCGTTTCTTCTTCTAGAATTTACTACTTAGTTACCAGCTATAAACTTACTAGCTATAAACTACAGATGCGCGTTTATAGCCTCTCACATAGCCATATGCGCGTGTATATGTGAGTAATACTTCCATTGATGATTGCATACTTTTGTGAGTATCTCTCCGCTGCTTGTATGTACATATGTGTATACATAATGATTGATTTGTTTATGCACATACAAGTGACTGCTTAGTATTGGCTTAGAGATATTATTATCCCTTAGTGATGCTAATATTCGTCACAATATTAATAGTTAACGGACGCGCCCTCTTATCATATAGATCCTTTATTTTTAATTTTACGTTTGTTAATTAGATCTTTTGCTATTTCATGCGTTTTTTGTAGTCTATATTTTACTTCTTTTGCATAACTTCCAACATGGTAAATTGAATCGATTTGTTCCTTTTTCACTTCATTTGGTAAGGTAACATTTCTACCGAATACTAATTCGTACGGAGTAAATCCATTATAAGAAACCGTACTAGCAGTTGTATTGTGCAAAAATGTAAAATATTTCAAATAAACGTCCCATTCGGGGAAGTTATCATTTAGAAAAGCTCGTAAGTATTCATCAAACACCCGGTGATTTCTTTCAATTGCACTTGCCAACACTGCCGTTTGATCCAGGCAAGCATAAGCAGGCCCTTAGCCAAATCCACACAGAATCGATAACGCCTTTGTCAGGACGCACCTGGTGAACCCCGTTATTAATATGCAATATCCCACCCTTGCAGAAGAAGAAAGCACACTACCAAGGGAAACACGAGTCACCCTGGCCCAACTTCGTTCTAGATACTGTAACAGGTTAAACTCCTACTTGTCCAGAATCAACCCCGATATCATACGGCTGTTGACAGTATTATTAGCAATTTAGATTTACTTTGTTTATAATTTTTGTTTATAAATTTTGGCATTTAAAAACACTCTAGGATACATATATAATCAAACCCATATTAATATTTTCTATCTTGTTCTCCTTATTTGTTCAAAATCATTTTTTTTAATTTTTTTTTACTATCAAGTTTTAATGATTTGAATTTCGAAAAAAAAAAATTTTCTTTAAACTTTCCAAAAAAAAAAACTTAGAAAAGCTGATTCTTTTGTAAATATTTTTTCTCAAAGTAAAAGCAAAGCTATCTGCGAAAAAATTCAAAGAATTGCAGACGAAAAGTATAATTTAAAATTTAATAAAAAATTTCCATTTCCAATGACTACTTTATCGTAAATACAGTTGTAACTCATTTATTAAGTGATGTATATTGGAACGATTTTCCGTCATCCCTGCCTCAAAACCAAATTTGACAAGGGATGACGGAAAATCGTGCCAATATACATACATCATTTATCCACCCTGTTGGAAAATCAACAAAACAAAATAAGTCATTTATTAATACTCACTACGTATACGCAAGCGATGAGTTTCTACAAATTATATACTTTATAAACATAGTTTTTAGAAACTTACTAAATATTATAGATGTTAAATTAAAAAAAAGAATAGTAATAGATATTTAAGTGATTGCATAACTTAAAAAAAATATAAAAAGAAAAATATAAATGTAGTAATACTACAAAATTTGAATAAAATTAAATTTAAACAAGTAAGGAAGGCTAAGTTCGGGTGTAACCGAACATTACATACTCAGTTGAGAGCTATGGAGACAAAATAAGGAAAATCACCATGTAGGAAAATGAACCTAGGGTAACACTGGAATGTGGTTGTATGACATGTGTATCAAATGGAAGGTATTAAAGAGTATTTTAAGAGAGAGTAGGCCATAGTTCTATGGATGGACACCATTTAGGGATATCGCCATAAACGTGGACCAGGGCTGACTCTAGAATTTGTTTGTACGATATGGGTATCAAATTAAAGGTATTAATGAAGGTTTTAAAAGAGAGTGGTGGTAATGCGTTTGTACAATATGGGTATCAAACGAAAGGTGTTAATGAGTATTTTAAAAGGGCGTGGGGCTTAGTTCTATAGGTGGACGCCTTTTCGAGATATCGCCATTAAGGTGGACCAGGGGTGACTCTAGAATGTGTTTGTACGATATGGGTATCAAATGAAAGGTGGTAATGAGTATTTTAAAAGGGAATGGGCTTTAGTTCTATAGGTGAACGCCTTTTCAAGAAATCGCCATAAAGGTGGACCAGGGGTGACTCTAGAATATGTTTGTACGATATGGGTATCAAATGAAAGCTGTTAATGAGTATTTTGAAAAGGAGTGATCCTTAGTTCCATAGGTGGACGCCGTTTCGAGATATCGCCATAAAGGTGGACCAGGGGTGTCTCTAGAATGTGTTTGTACGATATGGGAATCAAATGAAAGGTGTTACTGAGCATTTTAAGAGGGAGTGGGCATTAGGTCTATAGGTGGACGCCTTTTCGAGATATCGCCATTAGGGTGGGCCAGGGGTTACTCTAGAATGGTTGTACGATATGGGTATCAAACGAAAAGTGTTACTGAGCATTTTAAGAGGGGGTGGGCATTAGGTCTATAGGTGGACGCCTTTTCGAGATATCGTCATTAGGGTGGGCCAGGGGTGACTCTAGAATGTGTTTGTACGATATGGGTATCAAACGAAATGTGTTAACTGAGCATTTTAAGAGGGAGTGGGCATTAGGTCTATAGGTGGACGCCTTTTCGAGATATCGTCATTAGTGTGGGCCAGGGGTGACTCTAGAATGTGTTTGTACGATATGGGTATCAAACGAAAGGTGTTACTAAGCATTTTAAGAGGGAGTGGGCATTAGGTCTATAGGTGGACGCCTTTTCGAGATATCGCCATTAGGGTGGGCCAGGGGTGACTCTAGAATGTTTGTACGATATGGGTATCAAACGAAAGGTGTTACTGAGCATTTTAAGAGGGAGTGGGCATTAGGTCTATAGGTGGACGCCTTTTCGAGATATCGCCATTAGGGTGGGCCAGGGTGACTCTAGAATGTGTTTGTACGATATGGATATCAAATTAAAGGTATTAATGAGGGTTTTAAAAGCGAGTGGCCCTTAGATGTATATGTGAAGACGTTCTCGCGATATCATCTGTCGGGTACTGCTAATTTATTTATATATGCAATACCACTAACAGTATTCCTGCCAAGATTCCAAGGGCTGTTAATTTCGCCTTGTAGAACTTTTCATTTTCTTCTACCTAATATGGTAGGTGTCACACCCATTTTACAAAGTTTTTTCCAAAGTTATATTTTGCGTCAATAAACCAATCCAGTTACAATGTTTCATCCCTTTTTTCGTATTTGGTATAGAATTATGGCATTTTTTTCATTTTTCGTAATTTTCGATATCGATAAAGTGGGCGTGGTTATGGTCGGATTTCGGCCATTTTTTATACCAAGATAAAGTGAGTTCAGATAAGTACGTGGGCTAAGTTTAGTAAAGATATATCGGTTTTTGCTCAAGTTATTGTGTTAACGGCCGAGCGGAAGGACAGACGGTGGAAATTTTCGATATCGAAAAAGTGGGCGTGGTTATAGTCCGATACCGTTCATTTTAAATAGCGATCTGAGATGAGTGCCCAGGAATCTACATACCAAATTTCATCAAGATACCTCAAAATTTACTCAAGTTATCGTGTTAACGGACAGACGGACGGACGGACGGACATGGCTCAATCAAATTTTTTTTCGATACTGATGATTTTGATATATGGAAGTTTGTATCTATCTCGATTCCTTTATACCTGTACAACCAACCGTTATCCAATCAAAGTTAATATACTCTGTGAGCTCTGCTCAACTGAGTATAAAAATAGCCGATATTTATAATAAATATACGTACATATATTTAAAAATTAAAATTAAATAAATCCAGAGCCTTTACATTTTCTGTATAAGAAATCTAATTTGTAATAAAACCTTTTCAATTGATAAGAAGTTTGCAAAACCTCAACCTTGTAACACAATATTATACGAATTTATATTTAAATATAAAAACTTGCAAAATTTTATACTTTTTATAAATTTTTTGGTGCCAGAAATCAATATATTCCTCCCCATCCATACCAGTTTTTTTAACCGGTTGTAAGTACAATCAAAAACTAAATGTACATATGAATTACAATCAGATTTCTACGCCCTTCAATCCCGTACAATGACAGTACATATTTAGATAAAATATAAGGAAATATAAAAAAATAATGCACTATTCTTGATAAGTTTTTACATAAAAATTATGTTAACATCTCGATATTATATGTATACATAATAGGCCGGGTCGATTTGTGGGGAGGCAAAAAAATCGCCCATTGCTCTGTGAAAATCATATTCTAGGGATCAATATAAGAAACTTTGCCGAAGGAACCATACCTCTAACACGAATTCTGATGCTCCTCCCCCCTTTGGGTCGTAGGGGCAAATTTTGAAAAATTCCACTTTGAAATGCCTATGTTTTTTCTTTTTGGAGTTTATTTTTCTCTTTAGAAATTTATTTAGTCAGAACATATGTAAATGAAAAAATGAATTTAACTTAGTAATAGAAAAGAAATTAAAAAAAATTATTAGAAATTAGCGTTTTTACAACCCCCTTTTAAAACCAAGGCATCACTGTGATGCATTGGCATGTCGTAAACACAGTTGTGTGGGTTTTTTATTCAACCGTTTTAAAAAATGAAGGTATCACTGTGACACAATTGCAGATCGTAAAATTGCTTGTGTTGTTTTTTTTAAGCCACCACAAGACACAGCAGGTAG
The DNA here is from genome assembly GCF_040869045.1 of Eurosta solidaginis. Lineage (NCBI taxonomy): Eukaryota > Metazoa > Arthropoda > Insecta > Diptera > Tephritidae > Eurosta > Eurosta solidaginis. The sequence continues at coordinate 33,612,434 of NC_090321.1, forward strand.
AATTGAAATTGCCCCTACCCAAAAGTTCGACCCAAAGGGGGGGACATCAGAATTCGTTTTAGAGGTATGGTTCCTTCGGCAAAGTTTCTTATTTTGATCCCTAGAATACGATTTTCACAGAGCAATGAGCGATTTTTAAATCGACCCGCCCTAATACATAAGTATTTGTATGTTTTCCACAATTACATATATTGTAAACGATAGTAGTAAAAAATAAAGCTTATACAAATGATCATACACTTTCTAGAATTTAATAAAAATAAAATACATATCGACTACTGAGAAAAGTTTTCTATCCCAGAATTTGCTTCTGCCAGTTGAAAACATACTATCTTAAAATTATTTACAAAACTGCTCTATCTCAGGATTTGTTTGGAAGAGGGCTCATCTCAGAATTTGGCCGAGGAACGCCGTATCTCATAATTCTTTTTATAAACACCCTATCTAACATCAAAGTGTATTGAATTTATCCTCAGACAGCGTGTTTTCGAAACGGCTGCGGAAATAGAATTGATACACTCAACCACTGTTGCCTCACCATATTTTCATTTGGGACTGAAAAAAGGATCAAATCTCAAAACAGTATGGTCCGCTTTTGAAAGCTTAATAAAATTTGTTCGGATTTTTTACAGTATTTGTTTTTTTTTAATACTTCCGCTCTTACTATTATATCAATATGATCATATGTATTTAATTAGCGAGCTTTGCTCATATTGCTTTTGCGCGCCTAAAAATCATATCCACACTATTATGAATAAACTACATACAGAGTGTATGTGCCTACATGGTGATTAAAAGGAATAGAAACAAAAAGGCAACTTTTAGAGAACAATTGTACAGCGAACAACGGGGCATTCATATGGCTCAGCAGCAAAAGGCATCTGCCTTTGCACTGATATGAATGTTGGAGATTCGAGTTCAATGCTCAGCTCCCGAAAAGCTAGCTGATGAAGAAGTAAAATTCACAAACATGTCTTAGTAACCATCGCCGTTTGTAAACTTACAATTTTTCTCTAATATCAATAACAAAAACGATTGTATAAAGCAATATGAGCAAAGCTCGCTAATTAAATACATATGATACGTAAGATTTTTTAGTTTGGAACACTACCAGAGACGTAAATTTATAGAGAACTAGCGGACCCGGCAGACGTTGTTCTTTCTGCCGTAAATTTGGCTATCCGCATACATTTTAAAAAGCTTTTTCCGTCTAACTCTGCCCTCGCCCTCTTCACTTTTTCCAAATCCTTTTATTCACTCCTCCCTCCGTTTTTTTCGCTTCATCTCTCTCCATCTTCGTCTCATTCTATCTATCTCTCAGTCTATCTCTTTTGTTCCAGTCCCACTCCGAGTCTCAGTCCCAGTCCTAGTCTTAATCCCAGTCCCAATCCGTCGCTCGTCTACTTTTCGGAAAAAAGGATCGTAAATACTAATATAGGCAAATTTATATACCAAATTTCAGGTGAATCGAATAGGACATATGTAAATAGGTATGTGGGTATTATTAATTCATGTCTCTATTTCCGCTTCGCATGCATATTTTTCAGTTTTGCTAGGTTGATGAGACTAAATCGAATATCACAATGAAAATTACTTTAGAGCTCTCAGCAACAGCTTTCATTTGATATCCATATTACCCACACATTCTAGGGGTATCCGGGTCCACGTTTTGACCTATATCTCGAGACCCTAGTCAGCCAGCGGTATAATATATTACTCTATACTAAAGCACTCATCAACAGCTTTCATTTGTTAAACACATTTTAGGGTACCCGGGTCCACGTTTGAACAAAATCGACCGACGCATCTCTTCAAACACCGGCGACCAACTAACACACATTTCACCCTTTCGTTTTATATATGTATATAGATTTTTATTTTTCACACTTCACTATAATATTAAAATGAAATGCAGATATTCGTTGCTTTTGAAATTCGACTTAAAGATTGGACATGGAACAACTAAAGACTCTCCTGAATTAAAAAAAAATCTCTTAGTACTTCTAAATCTCGGGCCCCCTCAGAAACCACGGGTTCGGGGTTAATCCCCCGCCCCCTCTCGACGGGCCTGGTGATGTGCTATACTTGATATCATTCGCTATAATATTTTTTATTTATAAGCACGTTGTTTAATTAAACACCAACCAATTACACGGAAGTATATCCTCACCACCTGAAAATATGAGTGATCCTATATTTCAAGTTAGATCAAACTACACACGGAGTGCAAAGCAAATTCAAAATCGGTTTAGTAGTTTGTAATTCACCACATTAACTACTTGAAGATTGGTAAAAAAACGCGTTGTTTTCGTTGAAATTTCGCAAAAAAGTTATTGAAAACGTTAAAAAATAGTTATATTGTGTTTATTATATCAAAATAATATTTTTCTAGCGTTGGAATTGACGAATTTCATGCTACATTTCCCCAATGCTGAATTACCTACCCTTGATTTTATGCTTTACTGTTAGAGTTGGGTCGTTTCGTTCTGAACTTGTTCAATTGACCGGGTCTCTCAACTGAACAAGTGAACTAGATCTTTGATTTCGGTTCTATTTGTTCTTTTAGTTCATTTGTTCCTTTAGTTCGTTTTATCTAATGTTATTCTTTCTCACTTCTCGCTTGCGAACATTGTAAATTCATACATGCATACGCAGAAATTCTGAGCACGAATGTCGATGATGCCACTTACACTAAAGATATGTGTGGTCATCTTTGTGTGTGGCACTGCTAAAACAATATATGTATGGACTATTATGAAAAACATCTTTTGTAAGAAACTAATTACATTTATTAAACTTGAAAAGATCATATTTACAATTTGCGTCTGTACTCTTTCAATTTCCTGGATCTTCCGAAATTTGCAACTTAAGCTGCATGAAAGCGACAAAGCATGGAAGCTTCATGTGTAGCCAAATATTGATCGCAGAATAAAGATGTTGCAGGGACGAAAAATAGTGTGAAGCTAGCTTCACAAAATTCTAGTAGGTCACATTCACCACCTACCACAGCAGAATTTGTTAAACTACCACTGTCTGTAGTTGTTATTTAACAATTATTTGTACAATTTTTATTCAGCTAATGTGTTCAAAATTTTAACTTTTACTCTCTAAAAATCCAATCATTGTATTTCTGTGCTTAAATTGTGTTAAAGGTTTTGGTGTGGTGGAAGTGACCTACTATAATTTTGTTACGCTCCTCTGATTTCCACCAAAGTTTGCGCCTGCAACATCTTTATTCTTCGATCAATCTATGGTGTAGCTAAGCATACAGCAATGTTGGGCGCTGAGCGTACGTACGCTTGAAAAAAAGGAAGAACAAGATTTTTGTTTACATTTTTTTGTATGCAAATTTGTGTAATTAGTTAGAAAATGTTATTTTAAATAATAAAAGTGCGTGAAAGGTATATTACCAAAGCGAAAAAGAGTATTCAAGACCACAAAAGCTTGGTTAAACATTGTTGAAACTATTAAAGGGCTAAAACGTGTTGGAAACTAGAAATCACTTTTTTCTCTAGTCCGCGGTGGTGTAAAGTTGCCTTTCATAATTTACAAATGCACGGGGATGCAAACAACTTTTAATACCTATTTTCCTTTGGTTTCGGGGACGGATATACCTGAAGAAATTTAATTTCTTATTTTTTTCAATAATTGTTTGCTTTATGTAGCGACGCTCGAAAGTAGCTTCGTGTGCAGATCTTGAGACGTAGAGAAATCGTAGCTACATGTCATATCTTGTACGCGCCTATGAAGCTACGCCTCGTGTGGATCTTGCCTTACACGTTATCTGATACTACATCCTACTTTTTCTCACTTCAAAAATCAACATTTTTATACTCAGTTGAGCAGAGCTCACAGAGTATATTAAGTTTGATTGGATAACAGTTGGTTGTACATATATAAAGGAATCGAGATAGATATAGACTTCCATATATCAAAATAATCAGGATCGAAAAAAAATTTGATTGAGCCATGTCCGTCCGTCCGTCCGTCCGTCCGTTAACACGATAACTTGAGTAAATTTTGAGGTATCTTGATGAAATTTGATATGTAGGTTCCTGAGCACTCATCTCAGGTCGCTATTTAAAATGAACGATATCGGACTATAACCACGCCCACTTTTTCGATATCGAAACTTTCGAAAAACCGAAAAAGTGCGATATTTCATTACAAAAGACCGATAAAGCGACGAAACTTGGTAGATGAGTTGAACTTATGACGCAGAATAGAATATTAGCAAAATTTTGGACAATGGGCGTGGCACCGCCCACTTTTAAAAGAAGGTAATTTGAAACTTTTGCAAGCTGTAATTTTGCAGTCGTTGAAGATATCATGATGAAATTTGGCAGGAACGTTACTCCTATTACTGTATGTACGCTTAATAAAAATTAGCAAAATCGGAGAAGGACCACGCCCACTTTTAAAAAAAAAAATTTTTTAAAGTAAAATTTTTACAAAAAATTTAATATCTTTACAGTATATAAGTAAATTATGTCAACATTCAACTCCAGTAATGATATGGTGCAACAAAATATAAAAATAAAAGAAAATTTCAAAATGGGCGTGGCTCCGGCCTTTTTCATTTAATTTGTCTAGGATACTTTTAACGCCATAAGTCGAACAAAAATTAACCAATCCTTTTGAAATTTGGTAGGGGCATTGATTTTATGACGTTAACGTTAACGTTCTCTGTGAAAATGGGCGAAATCGGTTGATGCCACGCCCAGTTTTTATACACAGTCGCCCGTCTGTCCTTCCGCATGGCCGTTAACACGATAACTTGAGCAAAAATCGACATATCTTTAATGAACTTAGTTCACGTGCTTAGTTGAACTCACTTTATCTTGGTATGGAAAATGAATGAAATCCGACTATGACCACGCCCACTTTTTCGATATCGAAAATTACGAAAAATGAAAAAAATGCCATAATTCTATACCAAATACGAAAAAAGGGATGAATTTGGTAATTGGATTGTTTTATTGACGCTAAATATAACTTTAGAAAAAACTTTATAACAAATTGTTGTGACACCTACCATATTAAGTAGAAGAAAATGAAAAGTTCTGCAGGGCGAAATAAAAAACCCTTAAAATCTTGGCAGGTATTACATATATAAATAAATTAGCGGTATCCAACAGATGATGTTCAGGGTTACCCTGGTCCACATTTTGGTCGATATCTGGAAAACGCCTTCACATATACAACTACAACCACTCCCTTTTAAAACTCTCATTAATACCTTTAATTTGATACCCATATCGTAAAACACATTCTAGAGTCACCCCTGGTCCACCTTTATGGCGATATCTCGAAAATGCGTCCACCTATAGAACTAAGCCCCACGCCCTTTTAAAATACTCATTAACACCTTTCATTTGATACCCATATCGTACAAACATATTCTCGAGTCACCCCTGGTCCACCTTTATGGCGATATCTCGAAAAGGCGAACACCTATAGAACGAAGGCCCACCCCCTTTTAACAATGCTCATTAACACCTTTCATTTGATACCCATATAGTACAAACAAAGTCTAGAGTCACCCCTGGTCCACCTTTATTGCGATACCTCGAAAAGGCGTCCACCTATAGAACTAAGGCCCACTCCCTTTTAAAATACTCATTAACACCATTCTTTTGATACCCATATTGTACAAACAAATTCTAGGGTCACCCCTGCTCCACCTTTATGGCGATATCTCGAAACGGCGTCCACCTATGGAACTAAGGATTACTCCCTTTTAAAATATTCATTAACACCTTTCGTTTGATACCCATATTGCACAAACGAATTCTAGAGTCACCCCTGGCCGACTTTTATGGCGATATCTCGAAACGGCGTCCACCTATGGAACTAAGGATTACTCCCTTTTAAAATACTCATTAACACCATTCTTTTGATACCCATATTGTACAAACAAATTCTAGGGTCACCCCTGCTCCACCTTTATGGCGATATCTCGAAACGGCGTCCACCTATGGAACTAAGGATTACTCCCTTTTAAAATATTCATTAACACCTTTCTTTTGATACCCATATTGTAAAAACAAATTCTAGGGTCACCCCTGGTTAACCTTTATGGCGATATTTCGAAACGGCGTCCACCTATAGAACTAAGGCCCAATCCCTTTTAAAGTACTCATTAACACCTTTCGTTTGATGCCCATATTGTGCAAACAAATTCTAGGGTCACCCCTGGTCCACCTTTATGGCGATATCTCGAAAATGCGACCACCTATACAACAACCACCACTCCCTTTTAAAACCCTCATTAATACCTTTAATTTGATACCCATATCGTACAAACACATTCTAGAGTCACCCCTGGTCCACCTTTATGGCGATATTTCGAAACGGCGTCCACCTATAGAACTAAGGCCCAATCCCTTTTAAAGTACTCATTAACACCTTTCGTTTGATGCCCATATTGTGCAAACAAATTCTAGGGTCACCCCTGGTCCACCTTTATGGCGATATCTCGAAACGGCGTCCACCTATACAACAACCACCACTCCCTTTTAAAACCCTCATTAATACCTTTAATTTGATACCCATATCGTACAAACACATTCTAGAGTCACCCCTGGTCCACCTTTATGGCGATATTTCGAAACGGCGTCCACCTATAGAACTAAGGCCCAATCCCTTTTAAAGTACTCATTAACACCTTTCGTTTGATGCCCATATTGTGCAAACAAATTCTAGGGTCACCCCTGGTCCACCTTTATGGCGATATCTCGAAACGGCGTCCACCTATGGAACTAAGTATTACTCCCTTTTAAAATGCTCATTAACACCTTTCTTTTGATACCCATATTGTACAAACAAATTCTAGGGTCACCCCTGGTCCACCTTTATGGCGATATCTCGAAACGGCGTCCACCTATGGAACTAATATCGTACAAACGCATTCTAGAGTCACCCCTGGTCCACCTTTATGGCGATATCTCGAAAAGGCGACCACCTATACAACAACCACCACTCCCTTTTAAAACCCTCATTAATACCTTTAATTTGATACCCATATCCTACAAACACATTCTAGAGTCACCCCTGGTCCACCTTTATGGCGATATTTCGAAACGGCTTCCACCTATAGAACTAAGGCTCACTCCCTTTTAAAATACTCATTAACACCATTCGTTTGATGCCCATATTGTACAAACAAATTCTAGGGTCGTCCCTGGTCCACCTTTGTGGCGATATCTCGAAACGGCGTCCACCTATGGAACTAAGGATTACTCCCTTTTAAAATACTCATTAACACCTTTCATTTGATACCCATATCGTACAAACGCATTCTAGAGTCAACCCTGATCCACCTTTATGGCTATATCCCTAAATGGCGTCCACCTATAGAACTATGACCCACTCCCTCATAAAATACTCTTTAATGCCTTTCATTGGATACACATGTCATACAAACACATTCCAGGGTTTCCTCGGTTCATTTTCCCACATGGTTATTTTCCCGTATGTTGTCACCATAGCTCTCAACTGAGTATGTAATGTTCGGTTACACCCGAACTTAACCTTCCTTACTTGTTTTTTACTAATTACAGAAATTTGCATGCAATAAAAATATTTAACAAACGTCTTGTTCTTACTTTTTGCCAATCGTACGTACGCCTAGCCGCAAACATCGCTGTAAGCTTAGCTACATCAAATATCGAAAATAAAGATGTTGCTGGCGCAAACTTCGGTGGAAAGCAGCGGAGGGTAACAAAATTCTAGTAGGTCACTTTCACCACACCAAAAACTTTAACACAATTTTTAAAATAATTTAAGCACAGAAATACACTGATTGGAGTTTTAGAGAGTAAAAGTTAAAATTCTGAACACATTACCTGAATAAAAAGTGTACAAATAATTATTAAATAACAAATACAGGCAGTGGTAGTTAACAAATCCTGCTGTGGTAAGTGGTGAATGTGACCTACTAGAAGTTTTGTGATTTTTCATCCCTGCAACATCTTTATTTTCGATAATCTTTGGCTACATGAAGCTATCATACTTTGTCGCTTTCATGCAGCTGACGCTTCGTGTGCACCTCTCCATTCAAATAAATCTGCTCGACATCAGATTTCTTATGCTGTGTTCTAATACGCGTCATGAAGCTACCCCTCATGTGCATCTTCACTAAAATTCAAAAAAATTTAATTTCAAAAATATTTATTCACCATCACAGTAGTCGTAGGAAATTTGATTTTCTCTGGTGCGCCATTCAAAAAATTCTAAGTAGGCTGTATTTAATTGCGACAAAAATTCAGAAATTTATTTAAATTTAAAAATAATTTTTATCAAATTTGATTCGAAAAAATTGTATATAAGGATGCACTGTTTTGCTGGCATTTCATTATAGATTTGATTATTGAAGGGACAAGTCGTCTTTCTTCGTAATCGTATTTTTTTTGGCCACTGAAGTGAAATGCTAGCGCATAACTTCACATTTTTTCCTACACATATTCAAAACAGTTTTGAAGATTATTTTATTTTTTTTTATTTTTTTTTTTGATTTTATTGCAATTATATAGACTGTCCAACAGCCCTTCTAAAAAGCCATCGTGAATTGCTAAATTTTAGACGTTCTATCACATAGTCCCTTTTCATGTTTTTGCTTTGCATGCAAATCTGAATACCATTTTGGTACAATAGTGTGCCTTGCGCTTTCTTATGTTTATTTTTTGGTAAATTTTGAGGAACATATTTTTTCCTACATTATTTTTTATTTTTGGAAACAAATTATCCTTGTTCCTTGGATTTTGTCCCTGAAAGTAACGATTGTAATTATGGCATACATAAGTCTTCGCTTCTCGTACTTTGTCACTTTTTTTTGAAAAGCTTGCTTTGTTTTTCCCTCACAAATAAGTGAGAACACGATTTTTTTACTGATTTCGGTCCATATTTTACTTCCTTTATCCCGCATTTTGTTTACTTTTAATGGCATATTCAACTTCGATCTCTTTCGGTTTACAGGATCGCCATTTTTGGGAGAAATCCCAATAAAGAATTATTATTAAAGTTGTACAGTTATCAATGTATTTTATTCAATGAAAATTTTTGAAAACATGAACTTCAATGTTGAAGACTGAAAATTTAACAAGTAGAAACTATATAAAGTAAATAACAACAATTAACTCTTAACATGATAAATTAAAACAACAACCCTACAGCTAAGCTAGTAAAATTCCTCAGTTCGATTCTTACCGCGATTATTTGACACGGTTACGTTTCTATCAAAAATTTAACTTTTGTCAGTCGAAAGTTCATATTATTTCTGCAAATATTTTCATTTTTTAGTGCCAAAAATAGTTTTTGGAAAAAATTGTTTTCAGAAATTTTGTTTGACGATTATTTTTCAAATATATACTCTTTGCCTATATTATCATGGCCTACAAAGGCTTTCTGCAACTCGAATTTTGAGAACTCGGATTTTTTAAACATCCTTATTTTCCACATTTAGTTCACTTTCATTGACATATTCAACTTAGTTATATTTGGCTAGTAACATTCCTCAGTTCAGCCTTTTTCTCTGTATCTTCCAAGCAAAAAATGTCTACGACGCATATTTGTGTTTATGGACACGTTTATATTTCAGTGAATTTTTTTTACTTTTGACAGCCGAAAACTTAATATTATACAATCTGCAGATTTTCTTTTTTATCCGTTTAAATTATCCCAAATAGCTTTTGGGAAAATTACTTTTTAAAAAAATCCTTTATACCCTTTTAATGGTAAATGTCACCTTGGATCTGTTTGGCCAGCATCATTGCTCAGTTCCGCATATTTCCATATATTCTTCAAAAAAAATTATGTTCGACGAATATTTGTTCTCTTCGGTTAAGACTGGCTAGTTCTCTGACAATTTACACATAACCACGTTTACGTTTCTCCCGAAAGTTGTTTGTTTCTTTCGCCCAAATTTTCATATTATTTATGCAATTTTAACTGAGGCAGGCAGCTAACAGCAAATAGACAATACGACTTTCTGTACGATAAATGGCGATGCCCCCACCAGAATTGCAGGTAATTGCCACAGCTCACCTGACATCTGACGTCAGTGCAGGGGTCATAAATTGCGTTGAATGGCAACCGATCCTTACTTTAGCTTCTGATACTCCTTTCAATTGAGCGACCAGCCAATTATATCACCTCTAAAAAGCGGAATTTCATTAATTTAAAAAAAGCCAATTGGGAAGATTACACATCCTTTACAAACCAATCCTTTGATACTCTTCCCGTTCCGACCGATGTCCGGCAGCGGAGAGTGCGTTCCGTAAAGTCATCGCTTCAGCTCCTGCACGCTTCATCCCGGCCGGTAGAATACCGCTTTTCCCGGCCGAAGCCGCAAATTTAGCAAGAGAACGTGACCTTGCGAGATACATCAACCACATCCTTAGATGCTCTTCCCGTTCCGATCGATGTCCGGCAGGGCGAGCGTGCGTTCCGCAAGGTCATCGCTTCAGCTTCTGCACGCTTCATCCCGGCCGGTAGAATACCTGAAATCATACCGCTTTTCCCGGCCGAAGCCCCAAATTTAGCAAGAGAACGTGACCTTGCGAGACACATCAAACATAGGGACCCCCTTATTAGGAGTCTTAATTTGGATATCATGCGGCTGGTAAATGAACATAAACGTATCAAATGGGAGGAGCATCTAAGGTACCGCAACCTCTCTGCGGGTGTTGGTAAATTGTGGTCAACCGTCAAATGATTGTCTTTCCTACCAAATACAATGATAAACTTTCTATAGCCTTCAGTGACAAAACTTTATCTGATTCGAAGAATTGCGCCAGCGGCTTTTGCGGACGATTTATAATGCATTCTTCTGTAGACAAAGCCAGATGTCGTGCTAGCAGACGAGCCCATAAAGATAAACACAATGTCCCACCCATTACCATGACCCCCACAGAGGTTGAAGCAGCGATCCGTAGGGCCAGTCCTTCCAAGTCGATAGGCCCCGACGGAATAGCCATGCCAATGCTTAAACACCTTGGCGATGAGGGAATAAAATACCGAAAAATGTAAAATGGCAAGGATAATCGCGCTACTAAAGCCTGGCAAACCTGTCAACGAAGGCGAGTCTTATCGACCGATATCACTCCTTTCGCCAGTAGCAAAGACATTGGAAACCGTTTTCCTTATTTTACGGCAAATCTTTTCCTAGCCACGCACAAACATGGCTTCCGTAAAATGCCATTAACGCGGGTTAAATCAGCAAAAACCCCATCATAGGACAGCGCTCGTGGCACTTGACCTGTCAAAAACTTTAGACAAACAACCACGGCACGCTACTCCAAGACATAGAAGGCTCACACCTTGTCTAAAAAGATGGACCGCTAATTACCTGAGTGGCCGGCAGGCATCGGTTGAATTTAGAAACGAAATTTCTAAACCCATAAAAATTGAACAGGGGGTTCCACACGGTGGTGTCCTATCCCCGGTTATGTTCAATTTTTACATATCAAAACTCCTTTCCCCACCAGGAGTCACAATCATTTACTATGCTGACGCCTGCACGATTATGGCTACAGGACCTGGCCTTTCAGTTGATAAATTAGTTTCTAAAATAAACAGCCATCTCCCCGATCCTTCCGGTTTCTTCGCCTCGCGCTACTTGGCATTATCACCGACAAAATTCATGGCCACCCTGTTTACGACCTGGAAGGAACAGATGTTGCGACGATGGTGTCACACTACCGACTGTCAGTCACGCAAAGATCTTAGGGGTAACGTTCGATAGTACTCTAACCTTCAGGGCTCATGCCACCGAGATTGTTTCTAAAGTACAAAGTCGCAACAAAATCCTGAAGTCGCTTGCCGGTAGCACATGGGGAAAGGATAAATAAACGTTGCTAACCACGTACAAAGCAATTGGCCGGCCGCTCATGAGCTACTCGTCACCAGTCTGGTCGCCTGGTCTTAAAAATACACACTGGAAAAGGCTACAGGCCTGCCAAAATGCTGCAATCAGAACTGTCACCGGATGTCTCCTTATGACTCCCGAACACCATCTACATAGTGAGGCCAAAGAACTCAGTATTAAAGAGCACAATGAAATGCTGAACAAACAATTCTTGCTTAATTGTCACAAACCAGGACATCCTAACAAACAACTGCTTGATTTAGCACCGCCTCCACGGGGAGTAACGGAACATCTCTAAATCACTATGACAAGATCAATTTTTGTGATTATATATGGTCATTGGTAAATATTTTCGTGTTTATTTCTAGGTTCTTTTTGTACTACTACTTTATCGTTTATATTGTAACGATTTTAGTGAAATTCCGCTTATTTTCAACCTTCTACTAACGATCGTATCGCTAAACTGTTGAATAAATAACTCCAGTATTCAATAATGCAAAATGGCCTTTATTAGACTACTTTGAAAATACTTCACAATAACACTTATACTTCGCAACTGATAGCGTGCATAAATCAAACTTGCTGCTTACTCAGCTTTCGCCCCTTTTATACTCTCTGCTGTCTCGTTCGCATACTTCTAGGCGTTTCTTCTTCTAGAATTTACTACTTAGTTACCAGCTATAAACTTACTAGCTATAAACTACAGATGCACGTTTATAGCCTCTCACATAGCCATATGCGCGTATATTTGAGTAATACTTCCACTGATGATTGCATACTTTTGTGAGTATCTCTCCGCTGCTTGTATGTACATATGTGTATACATAATGATTGATTTGTTTATGCACATACAAGTGACTGCTTAGTATTGGCTTAGAGATATTATTATCCTTTAGTGATGCTAATATTCGTCACAATATTAATAGTTAACGGACGCGCCCTCTTATCATATAGATCCTTATTTTTAATTTTACGTTTGTTAATTAGATCTTTTGCTATTTCATGCGTTTTTTGTAGTCTATATTTTACTTCTTTTGCATAACTTTCAACATGGTAAATTGAATCGATTTGTTCCTTTTTCACTTCATTTGGTAAGGTAACATTTCTACCGAATACTAATTCGTATGGAGTAAATCCATTATCAGAAACCGTACTAGCAGTTGTATTGTGCAAAAATGTAAAATATTTCAAATAAACGACCCATTCGGGGAAGTTATCATTTAGAAAGGCTCGTAAGTATTCATCAAACACCCGGTGATTTCTTTCAATTGCACTTGCCAACACTGCCGTTTGATCCAGGCAAGCATAAGCAGGCCCTTAGCCAAATCCACACAGAATCGGTAAACGCCTTTGTCAGGACGCACCTGGTGAACCCCGTTATTAATATGCAATATCCCACCCTTGCAGAAGAAGAAAGCACACTACCAAGGGAAACACGAGTCACCCTGGCCCAACTTCGTTCTAGATACTGTAACAGGTTAAACTCCTACTTGTCCAGAATCAACCCCGATATCATACGGCTGTTGACAGTATTATTAGCAATTTAGATTTACTTTGTTTATAATTTTTGTTTATAAATTTTGGCATTTAAAAATACTCTAGGATACATATATAATCAAACCCATATTAATATTTTCTATCTTGTTCTCCTTATTTGTTCAAAATCATTTTTTTTAATTTTTTTTTACTATCAAGTTTTAATGATTTGAATTTCGAAAAAAAAAATTTTTCTTTAAACTTTCCAAAAAAAAAAACTTAGAAAAGCTGATTTTTTTGTAAATATTTTTTCTCAAAGTAAAAGCAAAGCTATCTGCGAAAAAATTCAAAGAATTGCAGACGAAAAGTATAATTTAAAATTTAATAAAAAATTTCCATTTCCAATGACTACTTTATCGTAAATACAGTTGTAACTCATTTATTAAGTGATGTATATTGGAACGATTTTCCGTCATCCCTGCCTCAAAACCAAATTTGACAAGGGATGACGGAAAATCGTGCCAATATACATACATCATTTATCCACCCTGTCGGAAAATCAACAAAACAAAATAAGTCATTTATTAAGACTCACTACGTATACGCAAGCGATGAGTTTCTACAAATTATATACTTTATAAACATAGTTTTTAGAAACTTACTAAATATTATAGATGTTAAATTAAAAAAAGAATAGTAATAGATATTTAAGTGATTGCATAACTTAAAAAAAATATAAAAAGAAAAATATAAATGTAGTAATACTACAAAATTTGAATAAAATTAAATTTAAACAAGTAAGGAAGGCTAAGTTCGGGTGTAACCGAACATTACATACTCAGTTGAGAGCTATGGAGACAAAATAAGGAAAATCACCATGTAGAAAATTAACCTAGGGTAACACTGGAATGTGGTTGTATGACATGTGTATCAAATGGAAGGTATTAAAGAGTATTTTAAGAGAGAGTAGGCCATAGTTCTATGGATGGACGCCATTTAGGGATATCGCCATAAAGGTGGACCAGGGCTGACTCTAGAATTTGTTTGTACGATATGGGTATCAAATTAAAGGTATTAATGAAGGTTTTAAAAGAGAGTGGTGGTAATGCGTTTGTACAATATGGGTATCAAACAAAAGGTGTTAATGAGTATTTTAAAAGGGCGTGGGGCTTAGTTCTATAGGTGGACGCATTTTCGAGATATCGCCATTAAGGTGGACCAGGGGTGACTCTAGAATGTGTTTGTACGATATGGGTATCAAATGAAAGGTGGTAATGAGTATTTTAAAAGGGAATGCGCTTTAGTTCTATAGGTGAACGCCTTTTCAAGAAATCGCCATAAAGGTGGACCAGAGGTGACTCTAGAATATGTTTGTACGATATGGGTATCAAATGAAAGCTGTTAATGAGTATTTTGAAAAGGAGTGATCCTTAGTTCCATAGGTGGACGCCGTTTCGAGATATCGCCATAAAGGTGGACCAGGGGTGTCTCTAGAATGTGTTTGTACGATATGGGAATCAAATGAAAGGTGTTACTGAGCATTTTAAGAGGGAGTGGGCATTAGGTCTATAGGTGGACGCCTTTTCGAGATATCGCCATTAGGGTGGGCCAGGGGTGACTCTAGAATGGTTGTACGATATGGGTATCAAACGAAAAGTGTTACTGAGCATTTTAAGAGGGGTGGGCATTAGGTCTATAGGTGGACGCCTTTTCGAGATATCGTCATTAGGGTGGGCCAGGGGTGACTCTAGAATGTGTTTGTACGATATGGGTATCAAACGAAAGGTGTTAACTGAGCATTTTAAGAGGGAGTGGGCATTAGGTCTATAGGTGGACGCCTTTTCGAGATATCGTCATTAGTGTGGGCCAGGGGTGACTCTAGAATGTGTTTGTACGATATGGGTATCAAACGAAAGGTGTTACTGAGCATTTTAAGAGGGAGTGGGCATTAGGTCTATAGGTGGACGCCTTTTCGAGATATCGCCATTAGGGTGGGCCAGGGGTGACTCTAGAATGTTTGTACGATATGGGTATCAAACGAAAGGTGTTACTGAGCATTTTAAGAGGGAGTGGGCATTAGGTCTATAGGTGGACGCCTTTTCGAGATATCGCCATTAGGGTGGGCCAGGGTGACTCTAGAATGTGTTTGTACGATATGGATATCAAATTAAAGGTATTAATGAGGGTTTTAAAAGCGAGTGGCCCTTAGATGTATATGTGAAGACGTTCTCGCGATATCATCTGTCGGGTACTGCTAATTTATTTATATATGCAATACCACTAACAGTATTCCTGCCAAGATTCCAAGGGCTGTTGATTTCGCCTTGTAGAACTTTTTCATTTTCTTCTACCTAATATGGTAGGTGTCACACCCATTTTACAAAGTTTTTTCCAAAGTTATATTTTGCGTCAATAAACCAATCCAGTTACAATGTTTCATCCCTTTTTTCGTATTTGGTATAGAATTATGGCATTTTTTTCATTTTTCGTAATTTTCGATATCGATAAAGTGGGCGTGGTTATGGTCGGATTTCGGCCATTTTTTATACCAAGATAAAGTGAGTTCAGATAAGTACGTGGGCTAAGTTTAGTAAAGATATATCGGTTTTTGCTCAAGTTATTGTGTTAACGGCCGAGCGGAAGGACAGACGGTGGAAATTTTCGATATCGAAAAAGTGGGCGTGGTTATAGTCCGATACCGTTCATTTTAAATAGCGATCTGAGATGAGTGCCCAGGAATCTACATACCAAATTTCATCAAGATACCTCAAAATTTACTCAAGTTATCGTGTTAACGGACAGACGGACGGACGGACGGACATGGCTCAATCAAATTTTTTTTCGATACTGATGATTTTGATATATGGAAGTCTGTATCTATCTCGATTCCTTTATACCTGTACAACCAACCGTTATCCAATCAAAGTTAATATACTCTGTGAGCTCTGCTCAACTGAGTATAAAAATAGCCGATATTTATAATAAATATACGTACATATATTTAAAAATTAAAATTAAATAAATCCAGAGCCTTTACATTTTCTGTATAAGAAATCTTATTTGTAATAAAACCTTTTCAATTGATAAGAAGTTTGCAAAACCTCAACCTTGTAACAATATTATACGAATTTATATTTAAATATAAAAACTTGCAAAATTTTATACTTTTTATAAATTTTTTGGTGCCAGAAATCAATATATTCCTCCCCATCCATACCAGTTTTTTTAACCGGTTGTAAGTACAATCAAAAACTAAATGTACATATGAATTACAATCAGATTTCTACGCCCTTCAATCCCGTACAATGACAGTACATATTTAGATAAAATATAAGGAAATATAAAAAAATAATGCACTATTCTTGATAAGTTTTTACATAAAAATTATGTTAACATCTCGATATTATATGTATACATAATAGGCCGGGTCGATTTGTGGGGAGGCAAAAAAATCGCCCATTGCTCTGTGAAAATCATATTCTAGTGATCAATATAAGAAACTTTGCCGAAGGAACCATACCTCTAACACGAATTCTGATGCCCCTCCCCCCTTTGGGTCGTAGGGGCAAATTTAGAAAAATTCCACTTTGAAATGCCTATGTTTTTTCTTTTTGGAGTTTATTTTTCTCTTTAGAAATTTATTTAGTCAGAACATATGTAAATGAAAAAATGAATTTAACTTAGTAATAGAAAAGAAATTAAAAAAAATTATTAGAAATTAGCGTTTTTACAACCCCCTTTTAAAACCAAGGCATCACTGTGATGCATTGGCATGTCGTAAACACAGTTGTGTGGGTTTTTTATTCAACCGTTTTAAAAAATGAAGGTATCACTGTGACACAATTGCAGATCGTAAAATTGCTTGTGTTGTTTTTTTTAAGCCACCACAAGACACAGCAGGTAGAATTGAAATTGCCCCTACCCAAAAGTTCGACCCAAAGGGGGGGACATCAGAATTCGTTTTAGAGGTATGGTTCCTTCGGCAAAGTTTCTTATTTTGATCCCTAGAATACGATTTTCACAGAGCAATGAGCGATTTTTAAATCGACCCGCCCTAATACATAAGTATTTGTATGTTTTCCACAATTACATATATTGTAAACGATAGTAGTAAAAAATAAAGCTTATACAAATGATCATACACTTTCTAGAATTTAATAAAAATAAAATACATATCGACTACTGAGAAAAGTATTCTATCCCAGAATTTGCTTCTGCCAGTTGAAAACATACTATCTTAAAATTATTTACAAAACTGCTCTATCTCAGGATTTGTTTGGAAGAGGGCTCATCTCAGAATTTGGCCGAGGAACGCCGTATCTCATAATTCTTTTTATAAACACCCTATCTAACATCAAAGTGTATTGAATTTATCCTCAGACAGCGTGTTTTCGAAACGGCTGCGGAAATAGAATTGATACACTCAACCACTGTTGCCTCACCATATTTTCATTTGGGACTGAAAAAAGGATCAAATCTCAAAACAGTATGGTCCGCTTTTGAAAGCTTAATAAAATTTGTTCGGATTTTTTACAGTATTTGTTTTTTTTAATACTTCCGCTCTTACTATTATATCAATATGATCATATGTATTTAATTAGCGAGCTTTGCTCATATTGCTTTTGCGCGCCTAAAAATCATATCCACACTATTATGAATAAACTACATACAAAGTGTATGTGCCTACATGGTGATTAAAAGGAATAGAAACAAAAATGCAACTTTTAGAGAACAATTGTACAGCGAACAACGGGGCATTCATATGGCTCAGCAGCTAAAGGCATCTGCCTTTGCACTGATATGAATGTTGGAGATTCGAGTTCAATGCTCAGCTCCCGAAAAGCTAGCTGATGAAGAAGTAAAATTCACAAACATGTCTTAGTAACCATCGCCGTTTGTAAACTTACAATTTTTCTCTAATATCAATAACAAAAACGATTGTATAAAGCAATATGAGCAAAGCTCGCTAATTAAATACATATGATACGTAAGATTTTTTAGTTTGGAACACTACCAGAGACGTAAATTTATAGAGAACTAGCGGACCCGGCAGACGTTGTTCTTTCTGCCGTAAATTTGGCTATCCGCATACATTTTAAAAAGCTTTTTCCGTCTAACTCTGCCCTCGCCCTCTTCACTTTTTCCAAATCCTTTTATTCACTCCTCCCTCCGTTTTTTTCGCTTCATCTCTCTCCATCTTCGTCTCATTCTATCTATCTCTCAGTCTATATCTTTTGTTCCAGTCCCACTCCGAGTCTCAGTCCCAGTCCTAGTCTTAATCCCAGTCCCAATCCGTCGCTCGTCTACTTTTCGGAAAAAAGGATCGTAAATACTAATATAGGCAAATTTATATACCAAATTTCAGGTGAATCGAATAGGACATATGTAAATAGGTATGTGGGTATTATTAATTCATGTCTCTATTTCCGCTTCGCATGCATATTTTTCAGTTTTGCTAGGTTGATGAGACTAAATCGAATATCACAATGAAAATTACTTTAGAGCTCTCAGCAACAGCTTTCATTTGATATCCATATTACCCACACATTCTAGGGGTATCCGGGTCCACGTTTTGACCTATATCTCGAGACCCTAGTCAGCCAGCGGTATAATATATTACTCTATACTAAAGCACTCATCAACAGCTTTCATTTGTTAAACACATTTTAGGGTACCCGGGTCCACGTTTGAACAAAATCGACCGACGCATCTCTTCAAACACCGGCGACCAACTAACACACATTTCACCCTTTCGTTTTATATATGTATATAGATTTTTATTTTTCACACTTCACTATAATATTAAAATGAAATGCAGATATTCGTTGCTTTTGAAATTCGACTTAAAGATTGCACATGGAACAACTAGAGACTCTCCTGAATTAAAAAAAAATCTCTTAGTACTTCTAAATCTCGGGCCCCCTCAGAAACCACGGGTTCGGGGTTAATCCCCCGCCCCCTCTCGACGGGCCTGGTGATGTGCTATACTTGATATCATTCGCTATAATATTTTTTATTTATAAGCACGTTGTTTAATTAAACACCAACCACTTACACGGAAGTATATCCTCACCACCTGAAAATATGAGTGATCCTATATTTCAAGTTAGATCAAACTACACACGGAGTGCAAAGCAAATTCAAAATCGGTTTAGTAGTTTGTAATTCACCACATTAACTACTTGAAGATTGGTAAAAAAACGCGTTGTTTTCGTTGAAATTTCGCAAAAAAGTTATTGAAAACGTTAAAAAATAGTTATATTGTGTTTATTATATCAAAATAATATTTTTCTAGCGTTGGAATTGACGAATTTCGTGCTACATTTCCCCAATGCTGAATTACCTACCCTTGATTTTATGCTTTACTGTCAGAGTTGGGTCGTTTCGTTCTGAACTTGTTCAATTGACCGGGTCTCTCAACTGAACAAGTGAACTAGATCTTTGATTTCGGTTCTATTTGTTCTTTTAGTTCATTTGTTCCTTTAGTTCGTTTTATCTAATGTTATTCTTTCTCACTTCTCGCTCGCGAACATTGTAAATTCATACATGCATACGCAGAAATTCTGAGCACGAATGTCGATGATGCCACTTACACTAAAGATATGTGTGGTCATCTTTGTGTGTGGCACTGCTAAAACAATATATGTATGGACTATTATGAAAAACATCTTTTGTAAGAAACTAATTACATTTATTAAACTTGAAAAGATCATATTTACAATTTGTGTCTGTACTCTTTCAATTTCCTGGATCTTCCGAAATTTGCAACTTAAGCTGCATGAAAGCGACAAAGCATGGAAGCTTCATGTGTAGCCAAATATTGATCGCAGAATAAAGATGTTGCAGGGACGAAAAATAGTGTGAAGCTAGCTTCACAAAATTCTAGTAGGTCACATTCACCACCTACCACAGCAGAATTTGTTAAACTACCACTGTCTGTAGTTGTTATTTAACAATTATTTGTACAATTTTTATTCAGCTAATGTGTTCAAAATTTTAACTTTTACTCTCTAAAAATCCAATCATTGTATTTGTGTGCTTAAATTGTGTTAAAGGTTTTGGTGTGGTGGAAGTGACCTACTATAATTTTGTTACGCTCCTCTGATTTCCACCAAAGTTTGCGCCTGCAACATCTTTATTCTTCGATCAATCTATGGTGTAGCTAAGCATACAGCAATGTTGGGCGCTGAGCGTACGTACGCTTGAAAAAAAGGAAGAACAAGATTTTTGTTTACATTTTTTTGTATGCAAATTTGTGTAATTAGTTAGAAAATGTTATTTTAAATAATAAAAGTGCGTGAAAGGTATATTACCAAAGCGAAAAAGAGTATTCAAGACCACAAAAGCTTGGTTAAACATTGTTGAAGCTATTAAAGGGCTAAAACGTGTTGGAAACTAGAAATCACTTTTTTCTCTAGTCCGCGGTGGTGTAAAGTTGCCTTTCATAATTTACAAATGCACGGGGATGCAAACAACTTTTAATACCTATTTTCCTTTGGTTTCGGGGACGGATATACCTGAAGAAATTTAATTTCTTATTTTTTTCAATAATTGTTTGCTTTATGTAGCGACGCTCGAAAGTAGCTTCGTGTGCAGATCTTGAGACGTAGAGAAATCGTAGCTACATGTCATATCTTGTACGCGCCTATGAAGCTACGCCTCGTGTGGATCTTGCCTTACACGTTATCTGATACTACATCCTACTTTTTCTCACTTCAAAAATCAACATTTTTATACTCAGTTGAGCAGAGCTCACAGAGTATATTAAGTTTGATTGGATAACAGTTGGTTGTACATATATAAAGGAATCGAGATAGATATAGACTTCCATATATCAAAATAATCAGGATCGAAAAAAAATTTGATTGAGCCATGTCCGTCCGTCCGTCCGTCCGTCCGTTAACACGATAACTTGAGTAAATTTTGAGGTATCTTGATGAAATTTGATATGTAGGTTCCTGAGCACTCATCTCAGGTCGCTATTTAAAATGAACGATATCGGACTATAACCACGCCCACTTTTTCGATATCGAAACTTTCGAAAAACCGAAAAAGTGCGATAATTCATTACAAAAGACCGATAAAGCGACGAAACTTGGTAGATGAGTTGAACTTATGACGCAGAATAGAATATTAGCAAAATTTTGGACAATGGGCGTGGCACCGCCCACTTTTAAAAGAAGGTAATTTGAAACTTTTGCAAGCTGTAATTTTGCAGTCGTTGAAGATATCATGATGAAATTTGGCAGGAACGTTACTCCTATTACTGTATGTACGCTTAATAAAAATTAGCAAAATCGGAGAAGGACCACGCCCACTTTTTAAAAAAAAATTTTTTTAAAGTAAAATTTTTACAAAAAATTTAATATCTTTACAGTATATAAGTAAATTATGTCAACATTCAACTCCAGTAATGATATGGTGCAACAAAATATAAAAATAAAAGAAAATTTCAAAATGGGCGTGGCTCCGGCCTTTTTCATTTAATTTGTCTAGGATACTTTTAACGCCATAAGTCGAACAAAAATTAACCAATCCTTTTGAAATTTGGTAGGGGCATTGATTTTATGACGTTAACGTTAACGTTCTCTGTGAAAATGGGCGAAATCGGTTGATGCCACGCCCAGTTTTTATACACAGTCGCCCGTCTGTCCTTCCGCATGGCCGTTAACACGATAACTTGAGCAAAAATCGACATATCTTTAATGAACTTAGTGCACGTGCTTAGTTGAACTCACTTTATCTTGGTATGGAAAATGAATGAAATCCTACTATGACCACGCCCACTTTTTCGATATCGAAAATTACGAAAAATGAAAAAAATGCCATAATTCTATACCAAATACGAAAAAAGGGATGAATTTGGTAATTGGATTGTTTTATTGACGCTAAATATAACTTTAGAAAAAACTTTATAACAAATTGTTGTGACACCTACCATATTAAGTAGAAGAAAATGAAAAGTTCTGCAGGGCGAAATAAAAAACCCTTAAAATCTTGCCAGGTATTACATATATAAATAAATTAGCGGTATCCAACAGATGATGTTCAGGGTTACCCTGGTCCACATTTTGGTCGATATCTGGAAAACGCCTTCACATATACAACTACAACCACTCCCTTTTAAAACTCTCATTAATACCTTTAATTTGATACCCATATCGTACAAACTCATTCTAGAGTCACCCCTGGTCCACCTTTATGGCGATATCTCGAAAATGCGTCCACCTATAGAACTAAGCCCCACGCCCTTTTAAAATACTCATTAACACCTTTCATTTGATACCCATATCGTACAAACATATTCTAGAGTCACCCCTGGTCCACCTTTATGGCGATATCTCGAAAAGGCGAACACCTATAGAACGAAGGCCCACCCCCTTTTAACAATGCTCATTAACACCTTTCATTTGATACCCATATAGTACAAACAAAGTCTAGAGTCACCCCTGGTCCACCTTTATTGCGATACCTCGAAAAGGCGTCCACCTATAGAACTAAGGCCCACTCCCTTTTAAAATACTCATTAATTCCTTTCGTTTGATACCCATATTGCTCAAACGAATTCTAGAGTCACCCCTGGCCGACTTTTATGGCGATATCTCGAAACGGCGTCCACCTATGGAACTAAGGATTACTCCCTTTTAAAATACTCATTAACACCATTCTTTTGATACCCATATTGTACAAATTCTAGGGTCACCCCTGCTCCACCTTTATGGCGATATCTCGAAACGGCGTCCACCTATGGAACTAAGGATTACTCCCTTTTAAAATACTCATTAACACCTTTCTTTTGATACCCATATTGTAAAAACAAATTCTAGGGTCACCCCTGGTCCACCTTTATGGCGATATCTCGAAAATGCGACCACCTATACAACAACCACCACTCCCTTTTAAAACCCTCATTAATACCTTTAATTTGATACCCATATCGTACAAACACATTCTAAAGTCACCCCTGGTCCACCTTTATGGCGATATTTCGAAACGGCGTCCACCTATAGAACTAAGGCCCAATCCCTTTTAAAGTACTCATTAACACCTTTCGTTTGATGCCCATATTGTGCAAACAAATTCTAGGGTCACCCCTGGTCCACCTTTATGGCGATATCTCGAAAATGCGACCACCTATACAACAACCACCACTCCCTTTTAAAACCCTCATTAATACCTTTAATTTAATACCCATATCGTACAAACACATTCTAGAGTCACCCCTGGTCCACCTTTATGGCGATATTTCGAAACGGCGTCCACCTATAGAACTAAGGCCCAATCCCTTTTAAAGTACTCATTAACACCTTTCGTTTGATGCCCATATTGTGCAAACAAATTCTAGGGTCACCCCTGGTCTACCTTTATGGCGATATCTCGAAACGGCGTCCACCTATGGAACTAAGTATTACTCCCTTTTAAAATGCTCATTAACACCTTTCTTTTGATACCCATATTGTACAAACAAATTCTAGGGTCACCCCTGGTCCACCTTTATGGCGATATCTCGAAACGGCGTCCACCTATGGAACTAAGGATTAATCCCTTTTAAAATACTCGTTAACACCTTTCATTTGATACCCATATCGTACAAACGCATTCTAGAGTCACCCCTGGTCCACCTTTATGGCGATATCTCGAAAAGGCGACCACCTATACAACAACCACCACTCCCTTTTAAAACCCTCATTAATACCTTTAATTTGATACCCATATCCTACAAACACA
Source organism: Eurosta solidaginis (assembly GCF_040869045.1). Taxonomy (NCBI): domain Eukaryota; kingdom Metazoa; phylum Arthropoda; class Insecta; order Diptera; family Tephritidae; genus Eurosta; species Eurosta solidaginis. The sequence goes on from NC_090321.1 coordinate 33,636,504, forward strand.
TTCTAGAGTCACCCCTGGTCCACCTTTATGGCGATATTTCGAAACGGCTTCCACCTATAGAACTAAGGCTCACTCCCTTTTAAAATACTCATTAACACCATTCGTTTGATGCCCATATTGTACAAACAAATTCTAGGGTCGTCCCTGGTCCACCTTTGTGGCGATATCTCGAAACGGCGTCCACCTATGGAACTAAGGATTACTCCCTTTTAAAATACTCATTAACACCTTTCATTTGATACCCATATCGTACAAACGCATTCTAGAGTCAACCCTGATCCACCTTTATGGCTATATCCCTAAATGGCGTCCACCTATAGAACTATGACCCACTCCCTCATAAAATACTCTTTAATGCCTTTCATTGGATACACATGTCATACAAACACATTCCAGGGTTTCCTCGGTTCATTTTCCCACATGGTTATTTTCCCGTATGTTGTCACCATAGCTCTCAACTGAGTATGTAATGTTCGGTTACACCCGAACTTAACCTTCCTTACTTGTTTTTTACTAATTACAGAAATTTGCATGCAATAAAAATATTTAACAAACGTCTTGTTCTTACTTTTTGCCAATCGTACGTACGCCTAGCCGCAAACATCGCTGTAAGCTTAGCTACATCAAATATCGAAAATAAAGATGTTGCTGGCGCAAACTTCGGTGGAAAGCAGCGGAGGGTAACAAAATTCTAGTAGGTCACTTTCACCACACCAAAAACTTTAACACAATTTTTAAAATAATTTAAGCACAGAAATACACTGATTGGAGTTTTAGAGAGTAAAAGTTAAAATTCTGAACACATTACCTGAATAAAAAGTGTACAAATAATTATTAAATAACAAATACAGGCAGTGGTAGTTAACAAATCCTGCTGTGGTAAGTGGTGAATGTGACCTACTAGAAGTTTTGTGATTTTTCATCCCTGCAACATCTTTATTTTCGATAATCTTTGGCTACATGAAGCTATCATACTTTGTCGCTTTCATGCAGCTGACGCTTCGTGTGCACCTCTCCATTCAAATAAATCTGCTCGACATCAGATTTCTTATGCTGTGTTCTAATACGCGTCATGAAGCTACCCCTCATGTGCATCTTCACTAAAATTCAAAAAAATTTAATTTCAAAAATATTTATTCACCATCACAGTAGTCGTAGGAAATTTGATTTTCTCTGGTGCGCCATTCAAAAAATTCTAAGTAGGCTGTATTTAATTGCGACAAAAATTCAGAAATTTATTTAAATTTAAAAATAATTTTTATCAAATTTGATTCGAAAAAATTGTATATAAGGATGCACTGTTTTGCTGGCATTTCATTATAGATTTGATTATTGAAGGGACAAGTCGTCTTTCTTCGTAATCGTATTTTTTTTGGCCACTGAAGTGAAATGCTAGCGCATAACTTCACATTTTTTCCTACACATATTCAAAACAGTTTTGAAGATTATTTTATTTTTTTTTATTTTTTTTTTTTGATTTTATTGCAATTATATAGACTGTCCAACAGCCCTTCTAAAAAGCCATCGTGAATTGCTAAATTTTAGACGTTCTATCACATAGTCCCTTTTCATGTTTTTGCTTTGCATGCAAATCTGAATACCATTTTGGTACAATAGTGTGCCTTGCGCTTTCTTATGTTTATTTTTTGGTAAATTTTGAGGAACATATTTTTTCCTACATTATTTTTTATTTTTGGAAACAAATTATCCTTGTTCCTTGGATTTTGTCCCTGAAAGTAACGATTGTAATTATGGCATACATAAGTCTTCGCTTCTCGTACTTTGTCACTTTTTTTTGAAAAGCTTGCTTTGTTTTTCCCTCACAAATAAGTGAGAACACGATTTTTTTACTGATTTCGGTCCATATTTTACTTCCTTTATCCCGCATTTTGTTTACTTTTAATGGCATATTCAACTTCGATCTCTTTCGGTTTACAGGATCGCCATTTTTGGGAGAAATCCCAATAAAGAATTATTATTAAAGTTGTACAGTTATCAATGTATTTTATTCAATGAAAATTTTTGAAAACATGAACTTCAATGTTGAAGACTGAAAATTTAACAAGTAGAAACTATATAAAGTAAATAACAACAATTAACTCTTAACATGATAAATTAAAACAACAACCCTACAGCTAAGCTAGTAAAATTCCTCAGTTCGATTCTTACCGCGATTATTTGACACGGTTACGTTTCTATCAAAAATTTAACTTTTGTCAGTCGAAAGTTCATATTATTTCTGCAAATATTTTCATTTTTTAGTGCCAAAAATAGTTTTTGGAAAAAATTGTTTTCAGAAATTTTGTTTGACGATTATTTTTCAAATATATACTCTTTGCCTATATTATCATGGCCTACAAAGGCTTTCTGCAACTCGAATTTTGAGAACTCGGATTTTTTAAACATCCTTATTTTCCACATTTAGTTCACTTTCATTGACATATTCAACTTAGTTATATTTGGCTAGTAACATTCCTCAGTTCAGCCTTTTTCTCTGTATCTTCCAAGCAAAAAATGTCTACGACGCATATTTGTGTTTATGGACACGTTTATATTTCAGTGAATTTTTTTTACTTTTGACAGCCGAAAACTTAATATTATACAATCTGCAGATTTTCTTTTTTATCCGTTTAAATTATCCCAAATAGCTTTTGGGAAAATTACTTTTTAAAAAAATCCTTTATACCCTTTTAATGGTAAATGTCACCTTGGATCTGTTTGGCCAGCATCATTGCTCAGTTCCGCATATTTCCATATATTCTTCAAAAAAAATTATGTTCGACGAATATTTGTTCTCTTCGGTTAAGACTGGCTAGTTCTCTGACAATTTACACATAACCACGTTTACGTTTCTCCCGAAAGTTGTTTGTTTCTTTCGCCCAAATTTTCATATTATTTATGCAATTTTAACTGAGGCAGGCAGCTAACAGCAAATAGACAATACGACTTTCTGTACGATAAATGGCGATGCCCCCACCAGAATTGCAGGTAATTGCCACAGCTCACCTGACATCTCAATCGTCAGTGCAGGGGTCATAAATTGCGTTGAATGGCAACCGATCCTTACTTTAGCTTCTGATACTCCTTTCAATTGAGCGACCAGCCAATTATATCACCTCTAAAAAGCGGAATTTCATTAATTTAAAAAAAGCCAATTGGGAAGATTACACATCCTTTACAAACCAATCCTTTGATACTCTTCCCGTTCCGACCGATGTCCGGCAGCGGAGAGTGCGTTCCGTAAAGTCATCGCTTCAGCTCCTGCACGCTTCATCCCGGCCGGTAGAATACCGCTTTTCCCGGCCGAAGCCGCAAATTTAGCAAGAGAACGTGACCTTGCGAGATACATCAACCACATCCTTAGATGCTCTTCCCGTTCCGATCGATGTCCGGCAGGGCGAGCGTGCGTTCCGCAAGGTCATCGCTTCAGCTTCTGCACGCTTCATCCCGGCCGGTAGAATACCTGAAATCATACCGCTTTTCCCGGCCGAAGCCCCAAATTTAGCAAGAGAACGTGACCTTGCGAGACACATCAAACATAGGGACCCCCTTATTAGGAGTCTTAATTTGGATATCATGCGGCTGGTAAATGAACATAAACGTATCAAATGGGAGGAGCATCTAAGGTACCGCAACCTCTCTGCGGGTGTTGGTAAATTGTGGTCAACCGTCAAATGCTTGTCTTTCCTACCAAATACAATGATAAACTTTCTATAGCCTTCAGTGACAAAACTTTATCTGATTCGAAGAATTGCGCCAGCGGCTTTTGCGGACGATTTATAATGCATTCTTCTGTAGACAAAGCCAGATGTCGTGCTAGCAGACGAGCCCATAAAGATAAACACAATGTCCCACCCATTACCATGACCCCCACAGAGGTTGAAGCAGCGATCCGTAGGGCCAGTTCTTCCAAGTCGATAGGCCCCGACGGAATAGCCATGCCAATGCTTAAACACCTTGGCGATGAGGGAATAAAATACCGAAAAATGTAAAATGGCAAGGATAATCGCGCTACTAAAGCCTGGCAAACCTGTCAACGAAGGCGAGTCTTATCGACCGATATCACTCCTTTCGCCAGTAGCAAAGACATTGGAAACCGTTTTCCTTATTTTACGGCAAATCTTTTCCTAGCCACGCACAAACATGGCTTCCGTAAAATGCCATTAACGCGGGTTAAATCAGCAAAAACCCCATCGTAGGACAGCGCTCGTGGCACTTGACCTGTCAAAAACTTTAGACAAACAACCACGGCACGCTACTCCAAGACATAGAAGGCTCACACCTTGTCTAAAAAGATGGACCGCTAATTACCTGAGTGGCCGGCAGGCATCGGTTGAATTTAGAAACGAAATTTCTAAACCCATAAAAATTGAACAGGGGGTTCCACACGGTGGTGTCCTATCCCCGGTTATGTTCAATTTTTACATATCAAAACTCCTTTCCCCACCAGGAGTCACAATCATTTACTATGCTGACGCCTGCACGATTATGGCTACAGGACCTGGCCTTTCAGTTGATAAATTAGTTTCTAAAATAAACAGCCATCTCCCCGATCCTTCCGGTTTCTTCGCCTCGCGCTACTTGGCATTATCACCGACAAAATTCACGGCCACCCTGTTTACGACCTGGAAGGAACAGATGTTGCGACGATGGTGTCACACTACCGACTGTCAGTCACGCAAAGATCTTAGGGGTAACGTTCGATAGTACTCTAACCTTCAGGGCTCATGCCACCGAGATTGTTTCTAAAGTACAAAGTCGCAACAAAATCCTGAAGTCGCTTGCCGGTAGCACATGGGGAAAGGATAAATAAACGTTGCTAACCACGTACAAAGCAATTGGCCGGCCGCTCATGAGCTACTCGTCACCAGTCTGGTCGCCTGGTCTTAAAAATACACACTGGAAAAGGCTACAGGCCTGCCAAAATGCTGCAATCAGAACTGTCACCGGATGTCTCCTTATGACTCCCGAACACCATCTACATAGTGAGGCCAAAGAACTCAGTATTAAAGAGCACAATGAAATGCTGAACAAACAGTTCTTGCTTAATTGTCACAAACCAGGACATCCTAACAAACAACTGCTTGATTTAGCACCGCCTCCACGGGGAGTAACGGAACATCTCTAAATCACTATGACAAGATCAATTTTTGTGATTATATATGGTCATTGGTAAATATTTTCGTGTTTATTTCTAGGTTCTTTTTGTACTACTACTTTATCGTTTATATTGTAACGATTTTAGTGAAATTCCGCTTATTTTCAACCTTCTACTAACGATCGTATCGCTAAACTGTTGAATAAATAACTCCAGTATTCAATAATGCAAAATGGCCTTTATTAGACTACTTTGAAAATACTTCACAATAACACTTATACTTCGCAACTGATAGCGTGCATAAATCAAACTGATTGCTGCTTACTCAGCTTTCGCTCCTTTTATACTCTCTGCTGTCTCGTTCGCATACTTCTAGGCGTTTCTTCTTCTAGAATTTACTACTTAGTTACCAGCTATAAACTTACTAGCTATAAACTACAGATGCACGTTTATAGCCTCTCACATAGCCATATGCGCGTGTATATGTGAGTAATACTTCCACTGATGATTGCATACTTTTGTGAGTATCTCTCCGCTGCTTGTATGTACATATGTGTATACATAATGATTGATTTGTTTATGCACATACAAGTGACTGCTTAGTATTGGCTTAGAGATATTATTATCCCTTAGTGATGCTAATATTCGTCACAATATTAATAGTTAACGGACGCGCCCTCTTATCATATAGATCCTTATTTTTAATTTTACGTTTGTTAATTAGATCTTTTGCTATTTCATGCGTTTTTTGTAGTCTATATTTTACTTCTTTTGCATAACTTTCAACATGGTAAATTGAATCGATTTGTTCCTTTTTCACTTCATTTGGTAAGGTAACATTTCTACCGAATACTAATTCGTATGGAGTAAATCCATTATCAGAAACCGTACTAGCAGTTGTATTGTGCAAAAATGTAAAATATTTCAAATAAACGTCCCATTCGGGGAAGTTATCATTTAGAAAGGCTCGTAAGTATTCATCAAACACCCGGTGATTTCTTTCAATTGCACTTGCCAACACTGCCGTTTGATCCAGGCAAGCATAAGCAGGCCCTTAGCCAAATCCACACAGAATCGGTAAACGCCTTTGTCAGGACGCACCTGGTGAACCCCGTTATTAATATGCAATATCCCACCCTTGCAGAAGAAGAAAGCACACTACCAAGGGAAACACGAGTCACCCTGGCCCAACTTCGTTCTAGATACTGTAACAGGTTAAACTCCTACTTGTCCAGAATCAACCCCGATATCATACGGCTGTTGACAGTATTATTAGCACTTTAGATTTACTTTGTTTATAATTTTTGTTTATAAATTTTGGCATTTAAAAACACTCTAGGATACATATATAATCAAACCCATATTAATATTTTCTATCTTGTTCTCCTTATTTGTTCAAAATCATTTTTTTTAATTTTTTTTTACTATCAAGTTTTAATGATTTGAATTTCGAAAAAAAAAATTTTCTTTAAACTTTCCAAAAAAAAAAAACTTAGAAAAGCTGATTTTTTTGTAAATATTTTTTCTCAAAGTAAAAGCAAAGCTATCTGCGAAAAAATTCAAAGAATTGCAGACGAAAAGTATAATTTAAAATTTAATAAAAAATTTCCATTTCCAATGACTACTTTATCGTAAATACAGTTGTAACTCATTTATTAAGTGATGTATATTGGAACGATTTTCCGTCATCCCTGCCTCAAAACCAAATTTGACAAGGGATGACGGAAAATCGTGCCAATATACATACATCATTTATCCACCCTGTCGGAAAATCAACAAAACAAAATAAGTCATTTATTAAGACTCACTACGTATACGCAAGCGATGAGTTTCTACAAATTATATACTTTATAAACATAGTTTTTAGAAACTTACTAAATATTATAGATGTTAAATTAAAAAAAAGAATAGTAATAGATATTAAAGTGATTGCATAACTTAAAAAAAATATAAAAAGAAAAATATAAATGTAGTAATACTACAAAATTTGAATAAAATTAAACAAGTAAGGAAGGCTAAGTTCGGGTGTAACCGAACATTACATACTCAGTTGAGAGCTATGGAGACAAAATAAGGAAAATCACCATGTAGAAAATTAACCTAGGGTAACACTGGAATGTGGTTGTATGACATGTGTATCAAATGGAAGGTATTAAAGAGTATTTTAAGAGAGAGTAGGCCATAGTTCTATGGATGGACACCATTTAGGGATATCGCCATAAACGTGGACCAGGGCTGACTCTAGAATTTGTTTGTACGATATGGGTATCAAATTAAAGGTATTAATGAAGGTTTTAAAAGAGAGTGGTGGTAATGCGTTTGTACAATATGGGTATCAAACGAAAGGTGTTAATGAGTATTTTAAAAGGGCGTAGGGCTTAGTTCTATAGGTGGACGCCTTTTCGAGATATCGCCATTAAGGTGGACCAGGGGTGACTCTAGAATGTGTTTGTACGATATGGGTATCAAATGAAAGGTGGTAATGAGTATTTTAAAAGGGAATGGGCTTTAGTTCTATAGGTGAACGCCTTTTCAAGAAATCGCCATAAAGGTGGACCAGGGGTGACTCTAGAATATGTTTGTACGATATGGGTATCAAATGAAAGCTGTTAATGAGTATTTTGAAAAGGAGTGATCCTTAGTTCCATAGGTGGACGCCGTTTCGAGATATCGCCATAAAGGTGGACCAGGGGTGTCTCTAGAATGTGTTTGTACGATATGGGAATCAAATGAAAGGTGTTACTGAGCATTTTAAGCATTAGGTCTATAGGTGGACGCCTTTTCGAGATATCGCCATTAGGGTGGGCCAGGGTGACTCTAGAATGTGTTTGTACGATATGGATATCAAATTAAAGGTATTAATGAGGGTTTTAAAAGCGAGTGGCCCTTAGATGTATATGCGAAGACGTTCTCGCGATATCATCTGTCGGGTACTGCTAATTTATTTATATATGCAATACCACTAACAGTATTCCTGCCAAGATTCCAAGGGCTGTTAATTTCGCCTTGTAGAACTTTTCATTTTCTTCTACCTAATATGGTAGGTGTCACACCCATTTTACAAAGTTTTTTCCAAAGTTATATTTTGCGTCAATAAACCAATCCAGTTACAATGTTTCATCCCTTTTTTCGTATTTGGTATAGAATTATGGCATTTTTTTCATTTTTCGTAATTTTCGATATCGATAAAGTGGGCGTGGTTATGGTCGGATTTCGGCCATTTTTTATACCAAGATAAAGTGAGTTCAGATAAGTACGTGGGCTAAGTTTAGTAAAGATATATCGGTTTTTGCTCAAGTTATTGTGTTAACGGCCGAGCGGAAGGACAGACGGTGGAAATTTTCGATATCGAAAAAGTGGGCGTGGTTATAGTCCGATACCGTTCATTTTAAATAGCGATCTGAGATGAGTGCCCAGGAATCTACATACCAAATTTCATCAAGATACCTCAAAATTTACTCAAGTTATCGTGTTAACGGACAGACGGACGGACGGACGGACATGGCTCAATCAAATTTTTTTTCGATACTGATGATTTTGATATATGGAAGTCTGTATCTATCTCGATTCCTTTATACCTGTACAACCAACCGTTATCCAATCAAAGTTAATATACTCTGTGAGCTCTGCTCAACTGAGTATAAAAATAGCCGATATTTATAATAAATATACGTACATATATTTAAAAATTAAAATTAAATAAATCCAGAGCCTTTACATTTTCTGTATAAGAAATCTAATTTGTAATAAAACCTTTTCAATTGATAAGAAGTTTGCAAAACCTCAACCTTGTAACACAATATTATACGAATTTATATTTAAATATAAAAACTTGCAAAATTGTATACTTTTTATAAATTTTTTGGTGCCAGAAATCAATATATTCTTCCCCATCCATACCAGTTTTTTTAACCGGTTGTAAGTACAATCAAAAACTAAATGTACATATGAATTACAATCAGATTTCTACGCCCTTCAATCCCGTACAATGACAGTACATATTTAGATAAAATATAAGGAAATATAAAAAAATAATGCACTATTCTTGATAAGTTTTTACATAAAAATTATGTTAACATCTCGATATTATATGTATACATAATAGGCCGGGTCGATTTGTGGGGAGGCAAAAAAATCGCCCATTGCTCTGTGAAAATCATATTCTAGGGATCAATATAAGAAACTTTGCCGAAGGAACCATACCTCTAACACGAATTCTGATGCCCCTCCCCCCTTTGGGTCGTAGGGGCAAATTTTGAAAAATTCCACTTTGAAATGCCTATGTTTTTTCTTTTTGGAGTTTATTTTTCTCTTTAGAAATTTATTTAGTCAGAACATATGTAAATGAAAAAATGAATTTAACTTAGTAATAGAAAAGAAATTAAAAAAAATTATTAGAAATTAGCGTTTTTACAACCCCCTTTTAAAACCAAGGCATCACTGTGATGCATTGGCATGTCGTAAACACAGTTGTGTGGGTTTTTTATTCAACCGTTTTAAAAAATGAAGGTATCACTGTGACACAATTGCAGATCGTAAAATTGCTTGTGTTGTTTTTTTTAAGCCACCACAAGTCCCAGCAGGTAGAATTGAAATTGCCCCTACCCAAAAGTTCGACCCAAAGGGGGGGACATCAGAATTCGTTTTAGAGGTATGGTTCCTTCGGCAAAGTTTCTTATTTTGATCCCTAGAATACGATTTTCACAGAGCAATGAGCGATTTTTAAATCGACCCGCCCTAATACATAAGTATTTGTATGTTTTCCACAATTACATATATTGTAAACGATAGTAGTAAAAAATAAAGCTTATACAAATGATCATACACTTTCTAGAATTTAATAAAAATAAAATACATATCGACTACTGAGAAAAGTTTTCTATCCCAGAATTTGCTTCTGCCAGTTGAAAACATACTATCTTAAAATTATTTACAAAACTGCTCTATCTCAGGATTTGTTTGGAAGAGGGCTCATCTCAGAATTTGGCCGAGGAACGCCGTATCTCATAATTCTTTTTATAAACACCCTATCTAACATCAAAGTGTATTGAATTTATCCTCAGACAGCGTGTTTTCGAAACGGCTGCGGAAATAGAATTGATACACTCAACCACTGTTGCCTCACCATATTTTCATTTGGGACTGAAAAAAGGATCAAATCTCAAAACAGTATGGTCCGCTTTTGAAAGCTTAATAAAATTTGTTCGGATTTTTTACAGTATTTGTTTTTTTTAATACTCTTACTATTATATCAATATGATCATATGTATTTAATTAGCGAGCTTTGCTCATATTGCTTTTGCGCGCCTAAAAATCATATCCACACTATTATGAATAAACTACATACAGAGTGTATGTGCCTACATGGTGATTAAAAGGAATAGAAACAAAAAGGCAACTTTTAGAGAACAATTGTACAGCGAACAACGGGGCATTCATATGGCTCAGCAGCTAAAGGCATCTGCCTTTGCACTGATATGAATGTTGGAGATTCGAGTTCAATGCTCAGCTCCCGAAAAGCTAGCTGATGAAGAAGTAAAATTCACAAACATGTCTTAGTAACCATCGCCGTTTGTAAACTTACAATTTTTCTCTAATATCAATAACAAAAACGATTGTATAAAGCAATATGAGCAAAGCTCGCTAATTAAATACATATGATACGTAAGATTTTTTAGTTTGGAACACTACCAGAGACGTAAATTTATAGAGAACTAGCGGACCCGGCAGACGTTGTTCTTTCTGCCGTAAATTTGGCTATCCGCATACATTTTAAAAAGCTTTTTCCGTCTAACTCTGCCCTCGCCCTCTTCACTTTTTCCAAATCCTTTTATTCACTCCTCCCTCCGTTTTTTTCGCTTCATCTCTCTCCATCTTCGTCTCATTCTATCTATCTCTCAGTCTATCTCTTTTGTTCCAGTCCCACTCCGAGTCTCAGTCCCAGTCCTAGTCTTAATCCCAGTCCCAATCCGTCGCTCGTCTACTTTTCGGAAAAAAGGATCGTAAATACTAATATAGGCAAATTTATATACCAAATTTCAGGTGAATCGAATAGGACATATGTAAATAGGTATGTGGGTATTATTAATTCATGTCTCTATTTCCGCTTCGCATGCATATTTTTCAGTTTTGCTAGGTTGATGAGACTAAATCGAATATCACAATGAAAATTACTTTAGAGCTCTCAGCAACAGCTTTCATTTGATATCCATATTACCCACACATTCTAGGGGTATCCGGGTCCACGTTTTGACCTATATCTCGAGACCCTAGTCAGCCAGCGGTATAATATATTACTCTACACTAAAGCACTCATCAACAGCTTTCATTTGTTAAACACATTTTAGGGTACCCGGGTCCACGTTTGAACAAAATCGACCGACGCATCTCTTCAAACACCGGCGACCAACTAACACACATTTCACCCTTTCGTTTTATATATGTATATAGATTTTTATTTTTCACACTTCACTATAATATTAAAATGAAATGCAGATATTCGTTGCTTTTGAAATTCGACTTAAAGATTGCACATGGAACAACTAAAGACTCTCCTGAATTAAAAAAAAATCTCTTAGTACTTCTAAATCTCGGGCCCCCTCAGAAACCACGGGTTCGGGGTTAATCCCCCGCCCCCTCTCGACGGGCCTGGTGATGTGCTATACTTGATATCATTCGCTATAATATTTTTTATTTATAAGCACGTTGTTTAATTAAACACCAACCAATTACACGGAAGTATATCCTCACCACCTGAAAATATGAGTGATCCTATATTTCAAGTTAGATCAAACTACACACGGAGTGCAAAGCAAATTCAAAATCGGTTTAGTAGTTTGTAATTCACCACATTAACTACTTGAAGATTGGTAAAAAAAACGCGTTGTTTTCGTTGAAATTTCGCAAAAAAGTTATTGAAAACGTTAAAAAATAGTTATATTGTGTTTATTATATCAAAATAATATTTTTCTAGCGTTGGAATTGACGAATTTCATGCTACATTTCCCCAATGCTGAATTACCTACCCTTGATTTTATGCTTTACTGTTAGAGTTGGGTCGTTTCGTTCTGAACTTGTTCAATTGACCGGGTCTCTCAACTGAACAAGTGAACTAGATCTTTGATTTCGGTTCTATTTGTTCTTTTAGTTCATTTGTTCCTTTAGTTCGTTTTATCTAATGTTATTCTTTCTCACTTCTCGCTCGCGAACATTGTAAATTCATACATGCATACGCAGAAATTCTGAGCACGAATGTCGATGATGCCACTTACACTAAAGATATGTGTGGTCATCTTTGTGTGTGGCACTGCTAAAACAATATATGTATGGACTATTATGAAAAACATCTTTTGTAAGAAACTAATTACATTTATTAAACTTGAAAAGATCATATTTACAATTTGCGTCTGTACTCTTTCAATTTCCTGGATCTTCCGAAATTTGCAACTTAAGCTGCATGAAAGCGACAAAGCGTGAAAGCTTCATGTGTAGCCAAATATTGATCGCAGAATAAAGATGTTGCAGGGACGAAAAATAGTGTGAAGCTAGCTTCACAAAATTCTAGTAGGTCACATTCACCACCTACCACAGCAGAATTTGTTAAACTACCACTGTCTGTAGTTGTTATTTAACAATTATTTGTACAATTTTTATTCAGATAATGTGTTCAAAATTTTAAATTTTACTCTCTAAAAATCCAATCATTGTATTTCTGTGCTTAAATTGTGTTAAAGGTTTTGGTGTGGTGGAAGTGACCTACTATAATTTTGTTACGCTCCTCTGATTTCCACCAAAGTTTGCGCCTGCAACATCTTTATTCTTCGATCAATCTATGGTGTAGCTAAGCATACAGCAATGTTGGGCGCTGAGCGTACGTACGCTTGAAAAAAAGGAAGAACAAGATTTTTGTTTACATTTTTTTGTATGCAAATTTGTGTAATTAGTTAGAAAATGTTATTTTAAATAATAAAAGTGCGTGAAAGGTATATTACCAAAGCGAAAAAGAGTATTCAAGACCACAAAAGCTTGGTTAAACATTGTTGAAGCTATTAAAGGGCTAAAACGTGTTGGAAACTAGAAATCACTTTTTTCTCTAGTCCGCGGTGGTGTAAAGTTGCCTTTCATAATTTACAAATGCACGGGGATGCAAACAACTTTTAATACCTATTTTCCTTTGGTTTCGGGGACGGATATACCTGAAGAAATTTAATTTCTTATTTTTTTCAATAATTGTTTGCTTTATGTAGCGACGCTCGAAAGTAGCTTCGTGTGCAGATCTTGAGACGTAGAGAAATCGTAGCTACATGTCATATCTTGTACGCGCCTATGAAGCTACGCCTCGTGTGGATCTTGCCTTACACGTTATCTGATACTACATCCTACTTTTTCTCACTTCAAAAATCAACATTTTTATACTCAGTTGAGCAGAGCTCACAGAGTATATTAAGTTTGATTGGATAACAGTTGGTTGTACATATATAAAGGAATCGAGATGGATATAGACTTCCATATATCAAAATAATCAGGATCGAAAAAAAATTTGATTGAGCCATGTCCGTCCGTCCGTCCGTCCGTCCGTTAACACGATAACTTGAGTAAATTTTGAGGTATCTTGATGAAATTTGATATGTAGGTTCCTGAGCACTCATCTCAGGTCGCTATTTAAAATGAACGATATCGGACTATAACCACGCCCACTTTTTCGATATCGAAACTTTCGAAAAACCGAAAAAGTGCGATATTTCATTACAAAAGACCGATAAAGCGACGAAACTTGGTAGATGAGTTGAACTTATGACGCAGAATAGAATATTAGCAAAATTTTGGACAATGGGCGTGGCACCGCCCACTTTTAAAAGAAGGTAATTTGAAACTTTTGCAAGCTGTAATTTTGCAGTCGTTGAAGATATCATGATGAAATTTGGCAGGAACGTTACTCCTATTACTGTATGTACGCTTAATAAAAATTAGCAAAATCGGAGAAGGACCACGCCCACTTTTAAAAAAAAAATTTTTTTAAAGTAAAATTTTTACAAAAAATTTAATATCTTTACAGTATATAAGTAAATTATGTCAACATTCAACTCCAGTAATGATATGGTGCAACAAAATATAAAAATAAAAGAAAATTTCAAAATGGGCGTGGCTCCGGCCTTTTTCATTTAATTTGTCTAGGATACTTTTAACGCCATAAGTCGAACAAAAATTAACCAATCCTTTTGAAATTTGGTAGGGGCATTGATTTTATGACGTTAACGTTAACGTTCTCTGTGAAAATGGGCGAAATCGGTTGATGCCACGCCCAGTTTTTATACACAGTCGCCCGTCTGTCCTTCCGCATGGCCGTTAACGCGATAACTTGAGCAAAAATCGACATATCTTTAATGAACTTAGTTCACGTGCTTAGTTGAACTCACTTTATCTTGGTATGGAAAATGAATGAAATCCGACTATGACCACGCCCACTTTTTCGATATCGAAAATTACGAAAAATGAAAAAAATGCCATAATTCTATACCAAATACGAAAAAAGGGGTGAATTTGGTAATTGGATTGTTTTATTGACGCTAAATATAACTTTAGAAAAAACTTTATAACAAATTGTTGTGACACCTACCATATTAAGTAGAAGAAAATGAAAAGTTCTGCAGGGCGAAATAAAAAACCCTTAAAATCTTGGCAGGTATTACATATATAAATAAATTAGCGGTATCCAACAGATGATGTTCAGGGTTACCCTGGTCCACATTTTGGTCGATATCTGGAAAACGCCTTCACATATACAACTACAACCACTCCCTTTTAAAACTCTCATTAATACCTTTAATTTGATACCCATATCGTACAAACTCATTCTAGAGTCACCCCTGGTCCACCTTTATGGCGATATTTCGAAACGGCGTCCACCTATAGAACTAAGGCCCAATCCCTTTTAAAGTACTCATTAACACCTTTCGTTTGATGCCCATATTGTGCAAACAAATTCTAGGGTCACCCCTGGTCCACCTTTATGGCGATATCTCGAAACGGCGTCCACCTATGGAACTAAGTATTACTCCCTTTTAAAATGCTCATTAACACCTTTCTTTTGATACCCATATTGTACAAACAAATTCTAGGGTCACCCCTGGTCCACCTTTATGGCGATATCTCGAAAATGCGACCACCTATACAACAACCACCACTCCCTTTTAAAACCCTCATTAATACCTTTAATTTGATACCCATATCGTACAAACACATTCTAGAGTCACCCCTGGTCCACCTTTATGGCGATATTTCGAAACGGCGTCCACCTATAGAACTAAGGCCCAATCCCTTTTAAAGTACTCATTAACACCTTTCGTTTGATGCCCATATTGTGCAAACAAATTCTAGGGTCACCCCTGGTCCACCTTTATGGCGATATCTCGAAACGGCGTCCACCTATGGAACTAAGTATTACTCCCTTTTAAAATGCTCATTAACACCTTTCTTTTGATACCCATATTGTACAAACAAATTCTAGGGTCACCCCTGGTCCACCTTTATGGCGATATTTCGAAACGGCGTCCACCTATAGAACTAAGGCCCAATCCCTTTTAAAGTACTCATTAACACCTTTCGTTTGATGCCCATATTGTGCAAACAAATTCTAGGGTCACCCCTGGTCCACCTTTATGGCGATATCTCGAAAATGCGACCACCTATACAACAACCACCACTCCCTTTTAAAACCCTCATTAATACCTTTAATTTGATACCCATATCGTACAAACGCATTCTAGAGTCACCCCTGGTCCACCTTTATGGCGATATCTCGAAAAGGCGACCACCTATACAACAACCACCACTCCCTTTTAAAACCCTCATTAATACCTTTAATTTGATACCCATATCCTACAAACACATTCTAGAGTCACCCCTGGTCCACCTTTATGGCGATATTTCGAAACGGCTTCCACCTATAGAACTAAGGCTCACTCCCTTTTAAAATACTCATTAACACCATTCGTTTGATGCCCATATTGTACAAACAAATTCTAGGGTCGCCCCTGGTCCACCTTTGTGGCGATATCTCGAAACGGCGTCCACCTATGGAACTAAGGATTACTCCCTTTTAAAATACTCATTAACACCTTTCATTTGATACCCATATCGTACAAACGCATTCTAGAGTCAACCCTGATCCACCTTTATGGCTATATCCTTAATGGCGTCCACCTATAGAACTATGACCCACTCCCTCATAAAATACTCTTTAATGCCTTTCATTGGATACACATGTCATACAAACACATTCCAGGGTTTCCTCGGTTAATTTTCCCACATGGTTATTTTCCCGTATGTTGTCACCATAGCTCTCAACTGAGTATGTAATGTTCGGTTACACCCGAACTTAACCTTCCTTACTTGTTTTTTACTAATTACAGAAATTTGCATGCAAAAAAAATATTTAACAAACGTCTTGTTCTTACTTTTTGCCAATCGTACGTACGCCTAGCCGCAAACATCGCTGTAAGCTTAGCTACATCAAATATCGAAAATAAAGATGTTGCTGGCGCAAACTTCGGTGGAAAGCAGCGGAGGGTAACAAAATTCTAGTAGGTCACTTTCACCACACCAAAAACTTTAACACAATTTTTAAAATAATTTAAGCACAGAAATACACTGATTGGAGTTTTAGAGAGTAAAAGTTAAAATTCTGAACACATTACCTGAATAAAAAGTGTACAAATAATTATTAAATAACAAATACAGGCAGTGGTAGTTAACAAATCCTGCTGTGGTAAGTGGTGAATGTGACCTACTAGAAGTTTTGTGATTTTTCATCCCTGCAACATCTTTATTTTCGATAATCTTTGGCCACATGAAGCTATCATACTTTGTCGCTTTCATGCAGCTGACGCTTCGTGTGCACCTCTCCATTCAAATAAATCTGCTCGACATCAGATTTCCTATGCTGTGTTCTAATACGCGTCATGAAGCTACCCCTCATGTGCATCTTCACTAAAATTCAAAAAAATTTAATTTCAAAAATATTTATTCACCATCACAGTAGTCGTAGGAAATTTGATTTTCTCTGGTGCGCCATTCAAAAAATTCTAAGTAGGCTGTATTTAATTGCGACAAAAATTCAGAAATTTATTTAAATTTAAAAATAATTTTTATCAAATTTGATTCGAAAAAATTGTATATAAGGATGCACTGTTTTGCTGGCATTTCATTATAGATTTGATTATTGAAGGGACAAGTCGTCTTTCTTCGTAATCGTATTTTTTTTGGCCACTGAAGTGAAATGCTAGCGCATAACTTCACACTTTTTCCTACACATATTCAAAACAGTTTTGAAGATTATTTTATTTTTTTTTATTTTTTTTTTTTTTGATTTTATTGCAATTATATAGACTGTCCAACAGCCCTTCTAAAAAGCCATCGTGAATTGCTAAATTTTAGACGTTCTATCACATAGTCCCTTTTCATGTTTTTGCTTTGCATGCAAATCTGAATACCATTTTGGTACAATAGTGTGCCTTGCGCTTTCTTATGTTTATTTTTTGGTAAATTTTGAGGAACATATTTTTTCCTACATTATTTTTTATTTTTGGAAACAAATTATCCTTGTTCCTTGGATTTTGTCCCTGAAAGTAACGATTGTAATTATGGCATACATAAGTCTTCGCTTCTCGTACTTTGTCACTTTTTTTTGAAAAGCTTGCTTTGTTTTTCCCTCACAAATAAGTGAGAACACGATTTTTTTACTGATTTCGGTCCATATTTTACTTCCTTTATCCCGCATTTTGTTTACTTTTAATGGCATATTCAACTTCGATCTCTTTCGGTTTACAGGATCGCCATTTTTGGGAGAAATCCCAATAAAGAATTATTATTAAAGTTGTACAGTTATCAGTGTATTTTATTCAATGAAAATTTTTGAAAACATGAACTTCAATGTTGAAGACTGAAAATTTAACAAGTAGAAACTATATAAAGTAAATAACAACAATTAACTCTTAACATGATAAATTAAAACAACAACCCTACAGCTAAGCTAGTAAAATTCCTCAGTTCGATTGTTACCGCGATTATTTGACACGGTTACGTTTCTATCAAAAATTTAACTTTTGTCAGTCGAAAGTTCATATTATTTCTGCAAATATTTTCATTTTTTAGTGCCAAAAATAGTTTTTGGAAAAAATTGTTTTCAGAAATTTTGTTTGACGATTATTTTTCAAATATATACTCTTTGCCTATATTATCATGGCCTACAAAGGCTTTCTGCAACTCGAACTTTGAGAGCTCGGATTTTTTAAACATCCTTATTTTCCACATTTAGTTCACTTTCATTGACATATTCAACTTAGTTATATTTGGCTAGTAACATTCCTCAGTTCAGCCTTTTTCTCTGTATCTTCCAAGCAAAAAATGTCTACGACGCATATTTGTGTTTATGGACACGTTTATATTTCAGTGAATTTTTTTGCTTTTGACAGCCGAAAACTTAATATTATACAATCTGCAGATTTTCTTTTTTATCCGTTTAAATTATCCCAAATAGCTTTTGGGAAAATTACTTTTTAAAAAAATCCTTTATACCCTTTTAATGGTAAATGTCACCTTGGATCTGTTTGGCCAGCATCATTGCTCAGTTCCGCATATTTCCATATATTCTTCAAAAAAAATTATGTTCGACGAATATTTGTTCTCTTCGGTTAAGACTGGCTAGTTCTCTGACAATTTACACATAACCACGTTTACGTTTCTCCCGAAAGTTGTTTGTTTCTTTCGCCCAAATTTTCATATTATTTATGCAATTTTAACTGAGGCAGGCAGCTAACAGCAAATAGACAATACGACTTTCTGTACGATAAATGGCGATGCCCCCACCAGAATTGCAGGTAATTACCACAGCTCATCTGACATCTCAATCGTCAGTGCAGGGGTCATAAATTGCGTTGAATGGCAACCGATCCTTACTTTAGTTTCTGATCACCTGCCCATACTCCTTTCAATTGAGCGACCTGCCAATTATATCACCTCTAATAAGCGGAATTTCATTAATTTAAAAAAAGCCAATTGGGAAGATTACACATCCTTTACAAACCAATCCTTTGATACTCTTCCCGTTCCGACCGATGTCCGGCAGGGCGAGAGTGCGTTCCGTAAAGTCATCGCTTCAGCTTCTGCACGCTTCATCCCGGCCGGTAGAATACCTGAAATCATACCGCTTTTCCCGGCCGAAGCCGCAAATTTAGCAAGAGAACGTGACCTTGCGAGACACATCAACCACATCCTTAGATGCTCTTCCCGTTCCGATCGATGTCCGGCAGGGCGAGCGTGCGTTCCGCAAGGTCATCGCTTCAGCTTCTGCACGCTTCATCCCGGCCGGTAGAATACCTGAAATCATACCGCTTTTCCCGGCCGAAGCCGCAAATTTAGCAAGAGAACGTGACCTTGCGAGACACATCAAACCTAGGGACCCCCTTATTAGGAGTCTTAATTTGGATATCATGCGGCTGGTAAATGAACATAAACGTATCAAATGGGAGGAGCATCTAAGGTACCGCAACCTCTCTGCGGGTGTTGGTAAATTGTGGTCAACCGTCAAATGCTTGTCTTTCCTACCAAATACAATGATAAACTTTCTATAGCCTTCAGTGACAAAACTTTATCTGATTCGAAGAATTGCGCCAGCGGCTTTTGCGGACGATTTATAATGCATTCTTCTGTAGACAAAGCCAGATGTCGTGCTAGCAGACGAGCCCATAAAGATAAACACAACGTCCCACCCATTACCATGACCCCCACAGAGGTTGAAGCAGCGATCCGTAGGGCCAGTCCTTCCAAGTCGATAGGCCCCGACGGAATAATCATTTACTATGCTGACGCCTGCACGATTATGGCTACAGGACCTGGCCTTTCAGTTGATAAATTAGTTTCTAAAATAAACAGCCATCTCCCCGATCCTTCCGGTTTCTTCGCCTCGCGCTACTTGGCATTATCACCGACGAAATTCACGGCCACCCTGTTTACGACCTGGAAGGAACAGATGTTGCGTCGATGGTGTCACACTACCGACTGTCAGTCACGCAAAGATCTTAGGGGTAACGTTCGATAGTACTCTAACCTTCAGGGCTCATGCCACCGAGATTGTTTCTAAAGTACAAAGTCGCAACAAAATCCTGAAGTCGCTTGCCGGTAGCACATGGGGAAAGGATAAATAAACGTTGCTAACCACGTACAAAGCAATTGGCCGGCCGCTCATGAGCTACTCGTCACCAGTCTGGTCGCCTGGTCTTAAAAATACATACTGGAAAAGGCTACAGGCCTGCCAAAATGCTGCAATCAGAACTGTCACCGGATGTCTCCTTATGACTCCCGAACACCATCTACATAGTGAGGCCAAAGAACTCAGTATTAAAGAGCACAATGCAATGCTGAACAAACAGTTCTTGCTTAATTGTCACAAACCAGGACATCCTAACAAACAACTGCTTGATTTAGCACCGCCTCCACGGGGAGTAACGGAACATCTCTAAATCACTATGACAAGATCAATTTTTGTGATTATATATGGTCATTGGTAAATATTTTCGTGTTTATTTCTAGGTTCTTTTTGTACTACTACTTTATCGTTTATATTGTAACGATTTTAGTGAAATTCCGCTTATTTTCAACCTTCTACTAACGATCGTATCGCTAAACTGTTGAATAAATAACTCCAGTATTCAATAATGCAAAATGGCCTTTATTAGACTACTTTGAAAATACTTCACAATAACACTTATACTTCGCAACTGATAGCGTGCATAAATCAAACTGATTGCTGCTTACTCAGCTTTCGCTCCTTTTATACTCTCTGCTGTCTCGTTCGCATACTTCTAGGCGTTTCTTCTTCTAGAATTTACTACTTAGTTACCAGCTATAAACTTACTAGCTATAAACTACAGATGCACGTTTATAGCCTCTCACATAGCCATATGCGCGTGTATATGTGAGTAATACTTCCACTGATGATTGCATACTTTTGTGAGTATCTCTCCGCTGCTTGTATGTACATATGTGTATAAATAATGATTGATTTGTTTATGCACATACAAGTGACTGCTTAGTATTGGCTTAGAGATATTATTATCCCTTAGTGATGCTAATATTCGTCACAATATTAATAGTTAACGGACGCGCCCTCTTATCATATAGATCCTTATTTTTAATTTTACGTTTGTTAATTAGATCTTTTGCTATTTCATGCGTTTTTTGTAGTCTATATTTTACTTCTTTTGCATAACTTTTAACATGGTAAATTGAATCGATTTGTTCCTTTTTCACTTCATTTGGTATGGTAACATTTCTACCGAATACTAATTCGTATGGAGTAAATCCATTATCAGAAACCGTACTAGCAGTTGTATTGTGCAAAAATGTAAAATATTTCAAATAAACGTCCCATTCGGGGAAGTTATCATTTAGAAAGGCTCGTAAGTATTCATCAAACACCCGGTGATTTCTTTCAATTGCACTTGCCAACACTGCCGTTTGATCCAGGCAAGCATAAGCAGGCCCTTAGCCAAATCCACACAGAATCGGTAAACGCCTTTGTCAGGACGCACCTGGTGAACCCCGTTATTAATATGCAATATCCCACCCTTGCAGAAGAAGAAAGCACACTACCAAGGGAAACACGAGTCACCCTGGCCCAACTTCGTTCTAGATACTGTAACAAGTTAAACTCCTACTTGTCCAGAATCAACCCCGATATCATACGGCTGTTGACAGTATTATTAGCAATTTAGATTTACTTTGTTTATAATTTTTGTTTATAAATTTTGGCATTTAAAAACACTCTAGGATACATATATAATCAAACCCATATTAATATTTTCTATCTTGTTCTCCTTATTTGTTCAAAATCATTTTTTTTAATTTTTTTTTACTATCAAGTTTTAATGATTTGAATTTCGAAAAAAAAAAATTTTCTTTAAACTTTCCAAAAAAAAAAAAACTTAGAAAAGCTGATTCTTTTGTAAATATTTTTTCTCAAAGTAAAAGCAAAGCTATCTGCGAAAAAATTCAAAGAATTGCAGACGAAAAGTATAATTTAAAATTTAATAAAAAATTTCCATTTCCAATGACTACTTTATCGTAAATACAGTTGTAACTCATTTATTAAGTGATGTATATTGGAACGATTTTCCGTCATCCCTGCCTCAAAACCAAATTTGACAAGGGATGACGGAAAATCGTGCCAATATACATACATCATTTATCCACCCTGTCGGAAAATCAACAAAACAAAATAAGTCATTTATTAAGACTCACTACGTATACGCAAGCGATGAGTTTCTACAAATTATATACTTTATAAACATAGTTTTTAGAAACTTACTAAATATTATAGATGTTAAATTAAAAAAAAGAATAGTAATAGATATTAAAGTGATTGCATAACTTAAAAAAAATATAAAAAGAAAAATATAAATGTAGTAATACTACAAAATTTGAATAAAATTAAATTTAAACAAGTAAGGAAGGCTAAGTTCGGGTGTAACCGAACATTACATACTCAGTTGAGAGCTATGGAGACAAAATAAGGAAAATCACCATGTAGAAAATTAACCTAGGGTAACACTGGAATGTGGTTGTATGACATGTGTATCAAATGGAAGGTATTAAAGAGTATTTTAAGAGAGAGTAGGCCATAGTTCTATGGATGGACGCCATTTAGGGATATCGCCATAAAGGTGGACCAGGGCTGACTATAGAATTTGTTTGTACGATATGGGTATCAAATTAAAGGTATTAATGAAGGTTTTAAAAGAGAGTGGTGGTAATGCGTTTGTACAATATGGGTATCAAACGAAAGGTGTTAATGAGTATTTTAAAAGGGCGTGGGGCTTAGTTCTATAGGTGGACGCCTTTTCAAGAAATCGCCATAAAGGTGGACCAGGGGTGACTCTAGAATATGTTTGTACGATATGGGTATCAAATGAAAGCTGTTAATGAGTATTTTGAAAAGGAGTGATCCTTAGTTCCATAGGTGGACGCCGTTTCGAGATATCGCCATAAAGGTGGACCAGGGGTGTCTCTAGAATGTGTTTGTACGATATGGGAATCAAATGAAAGGTGTTACTGAGCATTTTAAGAGGGAGTGGGCATTAGGTCTATAGGTGGACGCCTTTTCGAGATATCGCCATTAGGGTGGGCCAGGGGTGACTCTAGAATGGTTGTACGATATGGGTATCAAACGAAAAGTGTTACTGAGCATTTTAAGAGGGGGTGGGCATTAGGTCTATAGGTGGACGCCTTTTCGAGATATCGTCATTAGGGTGGGCCAGGGGTGACTCTAGAATGTGTTTGTACGATATGGGTATCAAACGAAAGGTGTTAACTGAGCATTTTAAGAGGGAGTGGGCATTAGGTCTATAGGTGGACGCCTTTTCGAGATATCGTCATTAGTGTGGGCCAGGGGTGACTCTAGAATGTGTTTGTACGATATGGGTATCAAACGAAAGGTGTTACTGAGCATTTTAAGAGGGAGTGGGCATTAGGTCTATAGGTGGACGCCTTTTCGAGATATCGCCATTAGGGTGGGCCAGGGGTGACTCTAGAATGTTTGTACGATATGGGTATCAAACGAAAGGTGTTACTGAGCATTTTAAGATTGAGTGGGCATTAGGTCTATAGGTGGACGCCTTTTCGAGATATCGCCATTAGGGTGGGCCAGGGTGACTCTAGAATGTGTTTGTACGATATGGATATCAAATTAAAGGTATTAATGAGGGTTTTAAAAGCGAGTGGCCCTTAGATGTATATGTGAAGACGTTCTCGCGATATCATCTGTCGGGTACTGCTAATTTATTTATATATTCAATACCACTAACAGTATTCCTGCCAAGATTCCAAGGGCTGTTGATTTCGCCTTGTAGAACTTTTCATTTTCTTCTACCTAATATGGTAGGTGTCACACCCATTTTAAAAAGTTTTTTCCAAAGTTATATTTTGCGTCAATAAACGAATCCAGTTACAATGTTTCATCCCTTTTTTCGTATTTGGTATAGAATTATGGTATTTTTTTTCATTTTTCGTAATTTTCGATATCGATAAAGTGGGCGTGGTTATGGTCGGATTTCGGCCATTTTTTATACCAAGATAAAGTGAGTTCAGATAAGTACGTGGGCTAAGTTTAGTAAAGATATATCGGTTTTTGCTCAAGTTATTGTGTTAACGGCCGAGCGGAAGGACAGACGGTGGAAATTTTCGATATCGAAAAAGTGGGCGTGGTTATAGTCCGATACCGTTCATTTTAAATAGCGATCTGAGATGAGTGCCCAGGAATCTACATACCAAATTTCATCAAGATACCTCAAAATTTACTCAAGTTATCGTGTTAACGGACAGACGGACGGACGGACGGACATGGCTCAATCAAATTTTTTTTCGATACTGATGATTTTGATATATGGAAGTCTGTATCTATCTCGATTCCTTTATACCTGTACAACCAACCGTTATCCAATCAAAGTTAATATACTCTGTGAGCTCTGCTCAACTGACTATAAAAATAGCCGATATTTATAATAAATATACGTACATATATTTAAAAATTAAAATTAAATAAATCCAGAGCCTTTACATTTTCTGTATAAGAAATCTAATTTGTAATAAAACCTTTTCAATTGATAAGAAGTTTGCAAAACCTCAACCTTGTAACACAATATTATACGAATTTATATTTAAATATAAAACTTGCAA
Source organism: Eurosta solidaginis (assembly GCF_040869045.1). Classification (NCBI taxonomy): domain Eukaryota; kingdom Metazoa; phylum Arthropoda; class Insecta; order Diptera; family Tephritidae; genus Eurosta; species Eurosta solidaginis. The sequence continues at coordinate 33,661,333 of NC_090321.1, forward strand.
AATTTTATACTTTTTATAAATTTTTTGGTGCCAGAAATCAATATATTCTTCCCCATCCATACCAGTTTTTTTAACCGGTTGTAAGTACAATCAAAAACTAAATGTACATATGAATTACAATCAGATTTCTACGCCCTTCAATCCCGTACAATGACAATACATATTTAGATAAAATATAAGGAAATATAAAAAAATAATGCACTATTCTTGATAAGTTTTTACATAAAAATTATGTTAACATCTCGATATTATATGTATACATAATAGGCCGGGTCGATTTGTGGGGAGGCAAAAAAATCGCCCATTGCTCTGTGAAAATCATATTCTAGGGATCAATATAAGAAACTTTGCCGAAGGAACCATACCTCTAACACGAATTCTGATGCCCCTCCCCCCTTTGGGTCGTAGGGGCAAATTTTGAAAAATTCCACTTTGAAATGCCTATGTTTTTTCTTTTTGGAGTTTATTTTTCTCTTTAGAAATTTATTTAGTCAGAACATATGTAAATGAAAAAATGAATTTAACTTAGTAATAGAAAAGAAATTAAAAAAAATTATTAGAAATTAGCGTTTTTACAACCCCCTTTTAAAACCAAGACATCACTGTGATGCATTGGCATGTCGTAAACACAGTTGTGTGGGTTTTTTATTCAACCGTTTTAAAAAATGAAGGTATCACTGTGACATAATTGCAGATCGTAAAATTGCTTGTGTTGTTTTTTTTAAGCCACCACAAGACACAGCAGGTAGAATTGAAATTGCCCCTACCCAAAAGTTCGACCCAAAGGGGGGGACATCAGAATTCGTTTTAGAGGTATGGTTCCTTCGGCAAAGTTTCTTATTTTGATCCCTAGAATACGATTTTCACAGAGCAATGAGCGATTTTTAAATCGACCCGCCCTAATACATAAGTATTTGTATGTTTTCCACAATTACATATATTGTAAACGATAGTAGTAAAAAATAAAGCTTATACAAATGATCATACACTTTCTAGAATTTAATAAAAATAAAATACATATCGACTACTGAGAAAAGTTTTCTATCCCAGAATTTGCTTCTGCCAGTTGAAAACATACTATCTTAAAATTATTTACAAAACTGCTCTATCTCAGGATTTGTTTGGAAGAGGGCTCATCTCAGAATTTGGCCGAGGAACGCCGTATCTCATAATTCTTTTTATAAACACCCTATCTAACATCAAAGTGTATTGAATTTATCCTCAGACAGCGTGTTTTCGAAACGGCTGCGGAAATAGAATTGATACACTCAACCACTGTTGCCTCACCGTATTTTCATTTGGGACTGAAAAAAGGATCAAATCTCAAAACAGTATGGTCCGCTTTTGAAAGCTTAATAAAATTTGTTCGGATTTTTTACAGTATTTGTTTTTTTTAATACTTCCGCTCTTACTATTATATCAATATGATCATATGTATTTAATTAGCGAGCTTTGCTCATATTGCTTTTGCGCGCCTAAAAATCATATCCACACTATTATGAATAAACTACATACAGAGTGTATGTGCCTACATGGTGATTAAAAGGAATAGAAACAAAAAGGCAACTTTTAGAGAACAATTGTACAGCGAACAACGGGGCATTCATATGGCTCAGCAGCTAAAGGCATCTGCCTTTGCACTGATATGAATGTTGGAGATTCGAGTTCAATGCTCAGCTCCCGAAAAGCTAGCTGATGAAGAAGTAAAATTCACAAACATGTCTTAGTAACCATCGCCGTTTGTAAACTTACAATTTTTCTCTAATATCAATAACAAAAACGATTGTATAAAGCAATATGAGCAAAGCTCGCTAATTAAATACATATGATACGTAAGATTTTTTAGTTTGGAACACTACCAGAGACGTAAATTTATAGAGAACTAGCGGACCCGGCAGACGTTGTTCTTTCTGCCGTAAATTTGGCTATCCGCATACATTTTAAAAAGCTTTTTCCGTCTAACTCTGCCCTCGCCCTCTTCACTTTTTCCAAATCCTTTTATTCACTCCCCCCTCCGTTTTTTTCGCTTCATCTCTCTCCATCTTCGTCTCATTCTATCTATCTCTCAGTCTATCTCTTTTGTTTCAGTCCCACTCCGAGTCTCAGTCCCAGTCCTAGTCTTAATCCCAGTCCCAATCCGTCGCTCGTCTACTTTTCGGAAAAAAGGATCGTAAATACTAATATAGGCAAATTTATATACCAAATTTCAGGTGAATCGAATAGGACATATGTAAATAGGTATGTGGGTATTATTAATTCATGTCTCTATTTCCGCTTCGCATGCATATTTTTCAGTTTTGCTAGGTTGATGGGACTAAATCGAATATCACAATGAAAATAACTTTAGAGCTCTCAGCAACAGCTTTCATTTGATATCCATATTACCCACACATTCTAGGGGTATCCGGGTCCACGTTTTGACCTATATCTCGAGACCCTAGTCAGCCAGCGGTATAATATATTACTCTATACTAAAGCACTCATCAACAGCTTTCATTTGTTAAACACATTTTAGGGTACCCGGGTCCACGTTTGAACAAAATCGACCGACGCATCTCTTCAAACACCGGCAACCAACTAACACACATTTCACCCTTTCGTTTTATATACATATGTATATAGATTTTTATTTTTCACACTTCACTATAATATTAAAATGAAATGCAGATATTCGTTGCTTTTGAAATTCGACTTAAAGATTGCACATGGAACAACTAAAGACTCTCCTGAATTAAAAAAAAATCTCTTAGTACTTCTAAATCTCGGGCCCCCTCAGAAACCACGGGTTCGGGGTTAATCCCCCGCCCCCTCTCGACGGGCCTGGTGATGTGCTATACTTGATATCATTCGCTATAATATTTTTTATACTCAGTTGAGCAGAGCTCACAGAGTATATTAAGTTTGATTGGATAACGGTTGGTTGTACATATATAAAGGAATCGAGATAGATATAGACTTCCATATATCAAAATAATCAGGATCCAAAAAAAATTTGATTGAGCCATGTCCGTCCATCCGTCCGTCCGTCCGTCCGTCCGTCCGTCCGTTAACACGATAACTTGAGTAAATTTTGAGGTATCTTGATGAAATTTGGTATGTAGGTTCCTGAGCACTCATCTCAGATCGCTATTTAAAATGAACGATATCGGACTATAACCACGCCCACTTTTTCGATATCGAAACTTTCGAAAAACCGAAAAAGTGCGATAATTCATTACAAAAGACCGATAAAGCGACGAAACTTGGTAGATGAGTTGAACTTATGACGCAGAATAGAATATTAGCAAAATTTTGGACAATGGGCGTGGCACCGCCCACTTTTAAAAGAAGGTAATTTGAAACTTTTGCAAGCTGTAATTTTGCAGTCGTTGAAGATATCATGATGAAATTTGGCAGGAACGTTACTCCTATTACTGTATGTACGCTTAATAAAAATTAGCAAAATCGGAGAAGGACCACGCCCACTTTAAAAAAAAAAATTTTTTTAAAGTAAAATTTTTACAAAAAATTTAATATCTTTACAGTATATAAGTAAATTATGTCAACATTCAACTCCAGTAATGATATGGTGCAACAAAATATAAAAATAAAAGAAAATTTCAAAATGGGCGTGGCTCCGGCCTTTTTCATTTAATTTGTCTAGGATACTTTTAACGCCATAAGTCGAACAAAAATTAACCAATCCTTTTGAAATTTGGTAGGGCATTGATTTTATGACGTTAACGTTAACGTTCTCTGTGAAAATGGGCGAAATCGGTTGATGCCACGCCCAGTTTTTATACACAGTCGCCCGTCTGTCCTTCCGCATGGCCGTTAACACGATAACTTGAGCAAAAATCGACATATCTTTAATGAACTTAGTTCACGTGCTTAGTTGAACTCACTTTATCTTGGTATGGAAAATGAATGAAATCCGACTATGACCACGCCCACTTTTTCGATATCGAAAATTACGAAAAATGAAAAAAATGCCATAATTCTATACCAAATACGAAAAAAGGGATGAATTTGGTAATTGGATTGTTTTATTGACGCTAAATATAACTTTAGAAAAAACTTTATAACAAATTGTTGTGACACCTACCATATTAAGTAGAAGAAAGTGAAAAGTTCTGCAGGGCGAAATAAAAAACCCTTAAAATCTTGGCAGGTATTACATATATAAATAAATTAGCGGTATCCAACAGATGATGTTCAGGGTTACCCTGGTCCACATTTTGGTCGATATCTGGAAAACGCCTTCACATATACAACTACAACCACTCCCTTTTAAAACTCTCATTAATACCTTTAATTTGATACCCATATCATACAAACTCATTCTAGAGTCACCCCTGGTCCACCTTTATGGCGATATCTCGAAAATGCGTCCACCTATAGAACTAAGCCCCACGCCCTTTTAAAATACTCATTAACACCTTTCATTTGATACCCATATCGCACAAACATATTCTAGGGTCACCCCTGCTCCACCTTTATGGCGATATCTCGAAACGGCGTCCACCTATGGAACTAAGGATTACTCCCTTTTAAAATACTCATTAACACCTTTCTTTTGATACCCATATTGTAAAAACAAATTCTAGGGTCACCCCTGGTCCACCTTTATGGCGATATTTCGAAACGGCGTCCACCTATAGAACTAAGGCCCAATCCCTTTTAAAGTACTCATTAACACCTTTCGTTTGATGCCCATATTGTGCAAACAAATTCTAGGGTCACCCCTGGTCCACCTTTATGGCGATATCTCGAAAATGCGACCACCTATACAACAACCACCACTCCCTTTTAAAACCCTCATTAATACCTTTAATTTGATACCCATATCGTACAAACACATTCTAAAGTCACCCCTGGTCCACCTTTATGGCGATATTTCGAAACGGCGTCCACCTATAGAACTAAGGCCCAATCCCTTTTAAAGTACTCATTAACACCTTTCGTTTGATGCCCATATTGTGCAAACAAATTCTAGGGTCACCCCTGGTCCACCTTTATGGCGATATCTCGAAAATGCGACCACCTATACAACAACCACCACTCCCTTTTAAAACCCTCATTAATACCTTTAATTTGATACCCATATCGTACAAACACATTCTAGAGTCACCCCTGGTCCACCTTTATGGCGATATTTCGAAACGGCGTCCACCTATAGAACTAAGGCCCAATCCCTTTTAAAGTACTCATTAACACCTTTCGTTTGATGCCCATATTGTGCAAACAAATTCTAGGGTCACCCCTGGTCCACCTTTATGGCGATATCTCGAAACGGCGTCCACCTATGGAACTAAGTATTACTCCCTTTTAAAATGCTCATTAACACCTTTCTTTTGATACCCGTATTGTACAAACAAATTCTAGGGTCACCCCTGGTCCACCTTTATGGCGATATCTCGAAACGGCGTCCACCTATGGAACTAAGGATTAATCCCTTTTAAAATACTCGTTAACACCTTTCATTTGATACCCATATCGTACAAACGCATTCTAGAGTCACCCCTGTTCCACCTTTATGGCGATATCTCGAAAAGGCGACCACCTATACAACAACCACCACTCCCTTTTAAAACCCTCATTAATACCTTTAATTTGATACCCATATCCTACAAACACATTCTAGAGTCACCCCTGGTCCACCTTTATGGCGATATTTCGAAACGGCTTCCACCTATAGAACTAAGGCTCACTCCCTTTTAAAATACTCATTAACACCATTCGTTTGATGCCCATATTGTACAAACAAATTCTAGGGTCGCCCCTGGTCCACCTTTGTGGCGATATCTCGAAACGGCGTCCACCTATGGAACTAAGGATTACTCCCTTTTAAAATACTCATTAACACCTTTCATTTGATACCCATATCGTACAAACGCATTCTAGAGTCAACCCTGATCCACCTTTATGGCTATATCCCTAAATGGCGTCCACCTATAGAACTATGACCCACTCCCTCATAAAATACTCTTTAATGCCTTTCATTGGATACACATGTCATACAAACACATTCCAGGGTTTCCTCGGTTCATTTTCCCACATGGTTATTTTCCCGTATGTTGTCACCATAGCTCTCAACTGAGTATGTAATGTTCGGTTACACCCGAACTTAACCTTCCTTACTTGTTTTTTACTAATTACAGAAATTTGCATGCAAAAAAAATATTTAACAAACGTCTTGTTCTTACTTTGTGCCAATCGTACGTACGCCTAGCCGCAAACATCGCTGTAAGCTTAGCTACATCAAATATCGAAAATAAAGATGTTGCTGGCGCAAACTTCGGTGGAAAGCAGCGGAGGGTAACAAAATTCTAGTAGGTCACTTTCACCACACCAAAAACTTTAACACAATTTTTAAAATAATTTAAGCACAGAAATACACTGATTGGAGTTTTAGAGAGTAAAAGTTAAAATTCTGAACACATTACCTGAATAAAAAGTGTACAAATAATTATTAAATAACAAATACAGGCAGTGGTAGTTAACAAATCCTGCTGTGGTAAGTGGTGAATGTGACCTACTAGAAGTTTTGTGATTTTTCATCCCTGCAACCTCTCCATTCAAATAAATCTGCTCGACATCAGATTTCTTATGCTGTGTTCTAATACGCGTCATGAAGCTACCCCTCATGTGCATCCTCACTAAAATTCAAAAAAATTTAATTTCAAAAATATTTATTCACCATCACAGTAGTCGTAGGAAATTTGATTTTCTCTGGTGCGCCATTCAAAAAATTTTAAGTAGGCTGTATTTAATTGCGACAAAAATTCAGAAATTTATTTAAATTTAAAAATAATTTTTATCAAATTTGATTCGAAAAAATTGTATATAAGGATGCACTGTTTTGCTGGCATTTCATTATAGATTTGATTATTGAAGGGACAAGTCGTCTTTCTTCGTAATCGTATTTTTTTTGGCCACTGAAGTGAAATGCTAGCGCATAACTTCACATTTTTTCCTACACATATTCAAAACAGTTTTGAAGATTATTTTATTTTTTTTTATTTTTTTTTTTTGATTTTATTGCAATTATATAGACTGTCCAACAGCCCTTCTAAAAAGCCATCGTGAATTGCTAAATTTTAGACGTTCTATCACATAGTCCCTTTTCATGTTTTTGCTTTGCATGCAAATCTGAATACCATTTTGGTACAATAGTGTGCCTTGCGCTTTCTTATGTTTATTTTTTGGTAAATTTTGAGGAACATATTTTTTCCTACATTATTTTTTATTTTTGGAAATAAATTATCCTTGTTCCTTGGATTTTGTCCCTGAAAGTAACGATTGTAATTATGGCATACATATGTCTTCGCTTCTCGTACTTTGTCACTTTTTTTTGAAAAGCTTGCTTTGTTTTTCCCTCACAAATAAGTGAGAACACAATTTTTTTACTGATTTCGGTCCATATTTTACTTCCTTTATCCCGCATTTTGTTTACTTTTAATGGCATATTCAACTTCGATCTCTTTCGGTTTACAGGATCGCCATTTTTGGGAGAAATCCCAATAAAGAATTATTATTAAAGTTGTACAGTTATCAATGTATTTTATTCAATGAAAATTTTTGAAAACATGAACTTCAATGTTGAAGACTGAAAATTTAACAAGTAGAAACTATATAAAGTAAATAACAACAATTAACTCTTAACATGATAAATTAAAACAACAACCCTACAGCTAAGCTAGTAAAATTCCTCAGTTCGATTGTTACCGCGATTATTTGACACGGTTACGTTTCTATCAAAAATTTAACTTTTGTCAGTCGAAAGTTCATATTATTTCTGCAAATATTTTCATTTTTTAGTGCCAAAAATAGTTTTTGGAAAAAATTGTTTTCAGAAATTTTGTTTGACGATTATTTTTCAAATATATACTCTTTGCCTATATTATCATGGCCTACAAAGGCTTTCTGCAACTCGAACTTTGAGAACTCGGATTTTTTAAACATCCTTATTTTCCACATTTAGTTCACTTTCATTGACATATTCAACTTAGTTATATTTGGCTAGTAACATTCCTCAGTTCAGCCTTTTTCTCTGTATCTTCCAAGCAAAAAATGTCTACGACGCATATTTGTGTTTATGGACACGTTTATATTTCAGTGAATTTTTTTTACTTTTGACAGCCGAAAACTTAATATTATACAATCTGCAGATTTTCGTTTTTATCCGTTTAAATTATCCCAAATAGCTTTTGGGAAAATTACTTTTTAAAAAAAATCCTTTATACCCTTTTAATGGTAAATGTCACCTTGGATCTGTTTGGCCAGCATCATTGCTCAGTTCCGCATATTTCCATATATTCTTCAAAAAAAATTATGTTCGACGAATATTTGTTCTCTTCGGTTAAGACTGGCTAGTTCTCTGACAATTTACACATAACCACGTTTGTTTCTTTCGCCCAAATTTTCATATTATTTATGCAATTTTAACTGAGGCAGGCAGCTAACAGCAAATAGACAATACGACTTTCTGTACGATAAATGGCGATGCCCCCACCAGAATTGCAGGTAATTGCCACAGCTCACCTGACATCTCAATCGTCAGTGCAGGGGTCATAAATTGCGTTGAATGGCAACCGATCCTTACTTTAGCTTCTGATCACCTGCCCATACTCCTTTCAATTGAGCGACCAGCCAATTATATCACCTCTAAAAAGCGGAATTTCATTAATTTAAAAAAAGCCAATTGGGAAGATTACACATCCTTTACAAACCAATCCTTTGATACTCTTCCCGTTCCGACCGATGTCCGGCAGCGGAGAGTGCGTTCCGTAAAGTCATCGCTTCAGCTCCTGCACGCTTCATCCCGGCCGGTAGAATACCGCTTTTCCCGGCCGAAGCCGCAAATTTAGCAAGAGAACGTGACCTTGCGAGATACATCAACCACATCCTTAGATGCTCTTCCCGTTCCGATCGATGTCCGGCAGGGCGAGCGTGCCTTCCGCAAGGTCATCGCTTCAGCTTCTGCACGCTTCATCCCGGCCGGTAGAATACCTGAAATCATACCGCTTTTCCCGGCCGAAGCCGCAAATTTAGCAAGAGAACGTGACCTTGCGAGACACATCAAACCTAGGGACCCCCTTATTAGGAGTCTTAATTTGGATATCATGCGGCTGGTAAATGAACATAAACGTATCAAATGGGAGGAGCATCTAAGGTACCGCAACCTCTCTGCGGGTGTTGGTAAATTGTGGTCAACCGTCAAATGCTTGTCTTTCCTACCAAATACAATGATAAACTTTCTATAGCCTTCAGTGACAAAACTTTATCTGATTCGAAGAATTGCGCCAGCGGCTTTTGCGGACGATTTATAATGCATTCTTCTGTAGACAAAGCCAGATGTCGTGCTAGCAGACGAGCCCATAAAGATAAACACAACGTCCCACCCATTACCATGACCCCCACAGAGGTTGAAGCAGCGATCCGTAGGGCCAGTCCTTCCAAGTCGATAGGCCCCGACGGAATAGCCATGCCAATGCTTAAACACCTTGGCGATGAGGGAATAAAATACCGAAAAATGTAAAATGGCAAGGATAATCGCGCTACTAAAGCCTGGCAAACCTGTCAACGAAGGCGAGTCTTATCGACCGATATCACTCCTTTCGCCAGTAGCAAAGACATTGGAAACCGTTTTCCTTATTTTACGGCAAATCTTTTCCTAGCCACGCACAAACATGGCTTCCGTAAAATGCCATTAACGCGGGTTAAATCAGCAAAAACCCCATCATAGGACAGCGCTCGTGGCACTTGACCTGTCAAAAACTTTAGACAAACAACCACGGCACGCTACTCCAAGACATAGAAGGCTCACACCTTGTCTAAAAAGATGGACCGCTAATTACCTGAGTGGCCGGCAGGCATCGGTTGAATTTAGAAACGAAATTTCTAAACCCATAAAAATTGAACAGGGGGTTCCACACGGTGGTGTCCTATCCCCGGTTATGTTCAATTTTTACATATCAAAACTCCTTTCCCCACCAGGAGTCACAATCATTTACTATGCTGACGCCTGCACGATTATGGCTACAGGACCTGGCCTTTCAGTTGATAAATTAGTTTCTAAAATAAACAGCCATCACCCCGATCCTTCCGGTTTCTTCGCCTCGCGCTACTTGGCATTATCACCGACAAAATTCACGGCCACCCTGTTTACGACCTGGAAGGAACAGATGTTGCGTCGATGGTGTCACACTACCGACTGTCAGTCACGCAAAGATCTTAGGGGTAACGTTCGATAGTACTCTAACCTTCAGGGCTCATGCCACCGAGATTGTTTCTAAAGTACAAAGTCGCAACAAAATCCTGAAGTCGCTTGCCGGTAGCACATGGGGAAAGGATAAATAAACGTTGCTAACCACGTACAAAGCAATTGGCCGGCCGCTCATGAGCTACTCGTCACCAGTCTGGTCGCCTGGTCTTAAAAATACACACTGGAAAAGGCTACAGGCCTGCCAAAATGCTGCAATCAGAACTGTCACCGGATGTCTCCTTATGACTCCCGAACACCATCTAAATAGTGAGGCCAAAGAACTCAGTATTAAAGAGCACAATGAAATGCTGAACAAACAGTTCTTGCTTAATTGTCACAAACCAGGACATCCTAACAAACAACTGCTTGATTTAGCACCGCCTCCACGGGGAGTAACGGAACATCTCTAAATCACTATGACAAGATCAATTTTTGTGATTATATATGGTCATTGGTAAATATTTTCGTGTTTATTTCTAGGTTCTTTTTGTACTACTATATCGTTTATATTGTAACGATTTTAGTGAAATTCCGCTTATTTTCAACCTTCTACTAACGATCGTATCGCTAAACTGTTGAATAAATAACTCCAGTATTCAATAATGCAAAATGGCCTTTATTAGACTACTTTGAAAATACTTCACAATAACACTTATACTTCGCAACTGATAGCTTGCATAAATCAAACTGATTGCTGCTTACTCAGCTTTCGCTCCTTTTATACTCTCTGCTGTCTCGTTCGCATACTTCTAGGCGTTTCTTCTTCTAGAATTTACTACTTAGTTACCAGCTATAAACTTACTAGCTATAAACTACAGATGCACGTTTATAGCCTCTCACATAGCCATATGCGCGTGTATATGTGAGTAATACTTCCACTGATGATTGCATACTTTTGTGAGTATCTCTCCGCTGCTTGTATGTACATATGTGTATACATAATGATTGATTTGTTTATGCACATACAAGTGACTGCTTAGTATTGGCTTAGAGATATTATTATCCCTTAGTGATGCTAATATTCGTCACAATATTAATAGTTAACGGACGCGCCCTCTTATCATATAGATCCTTATTTTTAATTTTACGTTTGTTAATTAGATCTTTTGCTATTTCATGCGTTTTTTGTAGTCTATATTTTACTTCTTTTGCATAACTTTCAACATGGTAAATTGAATCGATTTGTTCCTTTTTCACTTCATTTGGTAAGGTAACATTTCTACCGAATACTAATTCGTATGGAGTAAATCCATTATCAGAAACCGTACTAGCAGTTGTATTGTGCAAAAATGTAAAATATTTCAAATAAACGTCCCATTCGGGGAAGTTATCATTTAGAAAGGCTCGTAAGTATTCATCAAACACCCGGTGATTTCTTTCAATTGCACTTGCCAACACTGCCGTTTGATCCAGGCAAGCATAAGCAGGCCCTTAGCCAAATCCACACAGAATCGGTAAACGCCTTTGTCAGGACGCACCTGGTGAACCCCGTTATTAATATGCAATATCCCACCCTTGCAGAAGAAGAAAGCACACTACCAAGGGAAACACGAGTCACCCTGGCCCAACTTCGTTCTAGATACTGTAACAGGTTAAACTCCTACTTGTCCAGAATCAACCCCGATATCATACGGCTGTTGAAAGTATTATTAGCAATTTAGATTTACTTTGTTTATAATTTTTGTTTATAAATTTTGGCATTTAAAAACACTCTAGGATACATATATAATCAAACCCATATTAATATTTTCTATCTTGTTCTCCTTATTTGTTCAAAATCATTTTTTTTAATTTTTTTTTACTATCAAGTTTTAATGATTTGAATTTCGAAAAAAAAAAATTTTCTTTAAACTTTCCAAAAAAAAAAACTTAGAAAAGCTGATTTTTTTGTAAATATTTTTTCTCAAAGTAAAAGCAAAGCTATCTGCGAAAAAATTCAAAGAATTGCAGACGAAAAGTATAATTTAAAATTTAATAAAAAATTTCCATTTCCAATGACTACTTTATCGTAAATACAGTTGTAACTCATTTATTAAGTGATGTATATTGGAACGATTTTCCGTCATCCCTGCCTCAAAACCAAATTTGACAAGGGATGACGGAAAATCGTGCCAATATACATACATCATTTATCCACCCTGTCGGAAAATCAACAAAACAAAATAAGTCATTTATTAAGACTCACTACGTATACGCAAGCGATGAGTTTCTACAAATTATATACTTTATAAACATAGTTTTTAGAAACTTACTAAATATTATAGATGTTAAATTAAAAAAAAGAATAGTAATAGATATTAAAGTGATTGCATAACTTAAAAAAAATATAAAAAGAAAAATATAAATGTAGTAATACTACAAAATTTGAATAAAATTAAATTTTAACAAGTAAGGAAGGCTAAGTTCGGGTGTAACCGAACATTACATACTCAGTTGAGAGCTATGGAGACAAAATAAGGAAAATCACCATGTAGAAAATTAACCTAGGGTAACACTGGAATGTGGTTGTATGACATGTGTATCAAATGGAAGGTATTAAAGAGTATTTTAAGAGAGAGTAGGCCATAGTTCTATGGATGGACGCCATTTAGGGATATCGCCATAAAGGTGGACCAGGGCTGACTATAGAATTTGTTTGTACGATATGGGTATCAAATTAAAGGTATTATTGAAGGTTTTAAAAGAGAGTGGTGGTAATGCGTTTGTACAATATGGGTATCAAACGAAAGGTGTTAATGAGTATTTTAAAAGGGCGTGGGGCTTAGTTCTATAGGTGGACGCCTTTTCGAGATATCGCCATTAAGGTGGACCAGGGGTGACTCTAGAATGTGTTTGTACGATATGGGTATCAAATGAAAGGTGGTAATGAGTATTTTAAAAGGGAATGGGCTTTAGTTCTATAGGTGAACGCCTTTTCAAGAAATCGCCATAAAGGTGGACCAGGGGTGACTCTAGAATATGTTTGTACGATATGGGTATCAAATGAAAGCTGTTAATGAGTATTTTGAAAAGGAGTGTTCCTTAGTTCCATAGGTGGACGCCGTTTCGAGATATCGCCATAAAGGTGGACCAGGGGTGTCTCTAGAATGTGTTTGTACGATATGGGAATCAAATGAAAGGTGTTACTGAGCATTTTAAGAGGGAGTGGGCATTAGGTCTATAGGTGGACGCCTTTTCGAGATATCGCCATTAGGGTGGGCCAGGGGTGACTCTAGAATGGTTGTACGATATGGGTATCAAACGAAAAGTGTTACTGAGCATTTTAAGAGGGGGTGGGCATTAGGTCTATAGGTGGACGCCTTTTCGAGATATCGTCATTAGGGTGGGCCAGGGGTGACTCTAGAATGTGTTTGTACGGTATGGGTATCAAACGAAAGGTGTTAACTGAGCATTTTAAGAGGGAGTGGGCATTAGGTCTATAGGTGGACGCCTTTTCGAGATATCGTCATTAGTGTGGGCCAGGGGTGACTCTAGAATGTGTTTGTACGATATGGGTATCAAACGAAAGGTGTTACTGAGCATTTTAAGAGGGAGTGGGCATTAGGTCTATAGGTGGACGCCTTTTCGAGATATCGCCATTAGGGTGGGCCAGGGGTGACTCTAGAATGTTTGTACGATATGGGTATCAAACGAAAGGTGTTACTGAGCATTTTAAGAGGGAGTGGGCATTAGGTCTATAGGTGGACGCCTTTTCGAGATATCGCCATTAGGGTGGGCCAGGGTGACTCTAGAATGTGTTTGTACGATATGGATATCAAATTAAAGGTATTAATGAGGGTTTTAAAAGCGAGTGGCCCTTAGATGTATATGTGAAGACGTTCTCGCGATATCATCTGTCGGGTACTGCTAATTTATTTATATATGCAATACCACTAACAGTATTCCTGCCAAGATTCCAAGGGCTGTTGATTTCGCCTTGTAGAACTTTTTCATTTTCTTCTACCTAATATGGTAGGTGTCACACACATTTTACAAAGTTTTTTCCAAAGTTATATTTTGCGTCAATAAACCAATCCAGTTACAATGTTTCATCCCTTTTTTCGTATTTGGTATAGAATTATGGCATTTTTTTCATTTTTCGTAATTTTCGATATCGATAAAGTGGGCGTGGTTATGGTCGGATTTCGGCCATTTTTTATACCAAGATAAAGTGAGTTCAGATAAGTACGTGGGCTAAGTTTAGTAAAGATATATCGGTTTTTGCTCAAGTTATTGTGTTAACGGCCGAGCGGAAGGACAGACGGTGGAAATTTTCGATATCAAAAAAGTGGGCGTGGTTATAGTCCGATACCGTTCATTTTAAATAGCGATCTGAGATGAGTGCCCAGGAATCTACATACCAAATTTCATCAAGATACCTCAAAATTTACTCAAGTTATCGTATTAACGGACAGACGGACGGACGGACGGACATGGCTCAATCAAATTTTTTTTCGATACTGATGATTTTGATATATGGAAGTCTGTATCTATCTCGATTCCTTTATACCTGTACAACCAACCGTTATCCAATCAAAGTTAATATACTCTGTGAGCTCTGTTCAACTGAGTATAAAAATAGCCGATATTTATAATAAATATACGTACATATATTTAAAAATTAAAATTAAATAAATCCAGAGCCTTTACATTTTCTGTATAAGAAATCTAATTTGTAATAAAACCTTTTCAATTGATAAGAAGTTTGCAAAACCTCAACACAATATTATACGAATTTATATTTAAATATAAAAACTTGCAAAATTTTATACTTTTTATAAATTTTTTGGTGCCAGAAATCAATATATTCCTCCCCATCCATACCAGTTTTTTTAACCGGTTGTAAGTACAATCAAAAACTAAATGTACATATGAATTACAATCAGATTTCTACGCCCTTCAATCCCGTACAATGACAGTACATATTTAGATAAAATATAAGGAAATATAAAAAAATAATGCACTATTCTTGATAAGTTTTTACATAAAAATTATGTTAACATCTCGATATTATATGTATACATAATAGGCCGGGTCGATTTGTGGGGAGGCAAAAAAATCGCCCATTGCTCTGTGAAAATCATATTCTAGGGATCAATATAAGAAACTTTGCCGAAGGAACCATACCTCTAACACGAATTCTGATGCCCCTCCCCCCTTTGGGTCGTAGGGGCAAATTTTGAAAAATTCCACTTTGAAATGCCTATGTTTTTTCTTTTTGGAGTTTATTTTTCTCTTTATTTATTTATTTAGTCAGAACATATGTAAATGAAAAAATGAATTTAACTTAGTAATAGAAAAGAAATTAAAAAAAATTATTAGAAATTAGCGTTTTTACAACCCCCTTTTAAAACCAAGGCATCACTGTGATGCATTGGCATGTCGTAAACACAGTTGTGTGGGTTTTTTGTTCAACCGTTTTAAAAAATGAAGGTATCACTGTGACACAATTGCAGATCGTAAAATTGCTTGTGTTGTTTTTTTTAAGCCACCACAAGACACAGCAGGTAGAATTGAAATTGCCCCTACCCAAAAGTTCGACCCAAAGGGGGGGACATCAGAATTCGTTTTAGAGGTATGGTTCCTTCGGCAAAGTTTCTTATTTTGATCCCTAGAATACGATTTTCACAGAGCAATGAGCGATTTTTAAATCGACCCGCCCTAATACATAAGTATTTGTATGTTTTCCACAATTACATATATTGTAAACGATAGTAGTAAAAAATAAAGCTTATACAAATGATCATACACTTTCTAGAATTTAATAAAAATAAAATACATATCGACTACTGAGAAAAGTTTTCTATCCCAGAATTTGCTTCTGCCAGTTGAAAACATACTATCTTAAAATTATTTACAAAACTGCTCTATCTCAGGATTTGTTTGGAAGAGGGCTCATCTCAGAATTTGGCCGAGGAACGCCGTATCTCATAATTCTTTTTATAAACACCCTATCTAACATCAAAGTGTATTGAATTTATCCTCAGACAGCGTGTTTTCGAAACGGCTGCGGAAATAGAATTGATACACTCAACCACTGTTGCCGCACCATATTTTCATTTGGGACTGAAAAAAGGATCAAATCTCAAAACAGTATGGTCCGCTTTTGAAAGCTTAATAAAATTTGTTCGGATTTTTACAGTATTTGTTTTTTTTAATACTTCCGCTCTTACTATTATATCAATATGATCATATGTATTTAATTAGCGAGCTTTGCTCATATTGCTTTTGCGCGCCTAAAAATCATATCCACACTATTATGAATAAACTACATACAGAGTGTATGTGCCTACATGGTGATTAAAAGGAATAGAAACAAAAAGGCAACTTTTAGAGAACAATTGTACAGCGAACAACGGGGCATTCATATGGCTCAGCAGCTAAAGGCATCTGCCTTTGCACTGATATGAATGTTGGAGATTCGAGTTCAATGCTCAGCTCCCGAAAAGCTAGCTGATGAAGAAGTAAAATTCACAAACACGTCTTAGTAACCATCGCCGTTTGTAAACTTACAATTTTTCTCTAATATCAATAACAAAAACGATTGTATAAAGCAATATGAGCAAAGCTCGCTAATTAAATACATATGATACGTAAGATTTTTTAGTTTGGAACACTACCAGAGACGTAAATTTATAGAGAACTAGCGGACCCGGCAGACGTTGTTCTTTCTGCCGTAAATTTGGCTATCCGCATACATTTTAAAAAGCTTTTTCCGTCTAACTCTGCCCTCGCCCTCTTCACTTTTTCCAAATCCTTTTATTCACTCCTCCCTCCGTTTTTTCGCTTCATCTCTCTCCATCTTCGTCTCATTCTATCTATCTCTCAGTCTATCTCTTTTGTTCCAGTCCCACTCCGAGTCTCAGTCCCAGTCCTAGTCTTAATCCCAGTCCCAATCCGTCGCTCGTCTACTTTTCGGAAAAAAGGATCGTAAATACTAATATAGGCAAATTTATATACCAAATTTCAGGTGAATCGAATAGGACATATGTAAATAGGTATGTGGGTATTATTAATTCATGTCTCTATTTCCGCTTCGCATGCATATTTTTCAGTTTTGCTAGGTTGATGAGACTAAATCGAATATCACAATGAAAATTACTTTAGAGCTCTCAGCAACAGCTTTCATTTGATATCCATATTACCCACACATTCTAGGGGTATCCGGGTCCACGTTTTGACCTATATCTCGCGACCCTAGTCAGCCAGCGGTATAATATATTACTCTATACTAAAGCACTCATCAACAGCTTTCATTTGTTAAACACATTTTAGGGTACCCGGGTCCACGTTTGAACAAAATCGACCGACGCATCTCTTCAAACACCGGCGACCAACTAACACACATTTCACCCTTTCGTTTTATATACATATGTATATAGATTTTTATTTTTCACACTTCACTATAATATTAAAATGAAATGCAGATATTCGTTGCTTTTGAAATTCGACTTAAAGATTGCACATGGAACAACTAAAGACTCTCCTGAATTAAAAAAAAATCTCTTAGTACTTCTAAATCTCGGGCCCCCTCAGAAACCACGGGTTCGGGGTTAATCCCCCGCCCCCTCTCGACGGGCCTGGTGATGTGCTATACTTGATATCATTCGCTATAATATTTTTTATTTATAAGCACGTTGTTTAATTAAACACCAACCAATTACACGGAAGTATATCCTCACCACCTGAAAATATGAGTGATCCTATATTTCAAGTTAGATCAAACTACACACGGAGTGCAAAGCAAATTCAAAATCGGTTTAGTAGTTTGTAATTCACCACATTAACTACTTGAAGATTGGTAAAAAAACGCGTTGTTTTCGTTGAAATTTCGCAAAAAAGTTATTGAAAACGTTAAAAAATAGTTATATTGTGTTTATTATATCAAAATAATATTTTTCTAGCGTTGGAATTGACGAATTTCATGCTACATTTCCCCAATTCTGAATTACCTACCCTTGATTTTATGCTTTACTGTTAGAGTTGGGTCGTTTCGTTCTGAACTTGTTCAATTAACCGGGTCTCTCAACTGAACAAGTGAACTAGATCTTTGATTTCGGTTCTATTTGTTCTTTTAGTTCATTTGTTCCTTTAGTTCGTTTTATCTAATGTTATTCTTTCTCACTTCTCGCTCGCGAACATTGTAAATTCATACATGCATACGCAGAAATTTTGAGCACGAATGTCGATGATGCCACTTACACTAAAGATATGTGTGGTCATCTTTGTGTGTGGCACTGCTAAAACAATATATGTATGGACTATTATGAAAAACATCTTTTGTAAGAAACTAATTACATTTATTAAACTTGAAAAGATCATATTTACAATTTGTGTCTGTACTCTTTCAATTTCCTGGATCTTCCGAAATTTGCAACTTAAGCTGCATGAAAGCGACAAAGCGTGAAAGCTTCATGTGTAGCCAAATATTGATCGCAGAATAAAGATGTTGCAGGGACGAAAAATAGTGTGAAGCTAGCTTCACAAAATTCTAGTAGGTCACATTCACCACCTACCACAGCAGAATTTGTTAAACTACCACTGTCTGTAGTTGTTATTTAACAATTATTTGTACAATTTTTATTCAGATAATGTGTTCAAAATTTTAACTTTTACTCTCTAAAAATCCAATCATTGTATTTCTGTGCTTAAATTGTGTTAAAGGTTTTGGTGTGGTGGAAGTGACCTACTATAATTTTGTTACGCTCCTCTGATTTCCACCAAAGTTTGCGCCTGCAACATCTTTATTCTTCGATCAATCTATGGTGTAGCTAAGCATACAGCAATGTTAGTCGCTGAGCGTACGTACGCTTGAAAAAAAGGAAGAACAAGATTTTTGTTTACATTTTTTTGTATGCAAATTTGTGTAATTAGTTAGAAAATGTTATTTTAAATAATAAAAGTGCGTGAAAGGTATGTATATTACCAAAGCGAAAAAGAGTATTCAAGACCACAAAAGCTTGGTTAAACATTGTTGAAGCTATTAAAGGGCTAAAACGTGTTGGAAACTAGAAATCACTTTTTTCTCTAGTCCGCGGTGGTGTAAAGTTGCCTTTCATAATTTACAAATGCACGGGGATGCAAACAACTTTTAATACCTATTTTCCTTTGGTTTCGGGGACGGATATACCTGAAGAAATTTAATTTCTTATTTTTTTCAATAATTGTTTGCTTTATGTAGCGACGCTCGAAAGTAGCTTCGTGTGCAGATCTTGAGACGTAGAGAAATCGTAGCTACATGTCATATCTTGTACGCGCCTATGAAGCTACGCCTCGGGTGGATCTTGCCTTACACGTTATCTGATACTACATCCTACTTTTTCTCACTTCAAAAATCAACATTTTTATACTCAGTTGAGCAGAGCTCACAGAGTATATTAAGTTTGATTGGATAACAGTTGGTTGTACATATATAAAGGAATCGAGATAGATATAGACTTCCATATATCAAAGTAATCAGGATCGAAAAAAAATTTGATTGAGCCATGTCCGTCCGTCCGTCCGTCCGTCCGTTAACACGATAACTTGAGTAAATTTTGAGGTATCTTGATGAAATTTGGTATGTAGGTTCCTGAGCACTCATCTCAGGTCGCTATTTAAAATGAACGATATCGGACTATAACCACGCCCACTTTTTCGATATCGAAACTTTCGAAAAACCGAAAAAGTGCGATAATTCATTACAAAAGACCGATAAAGCGACGAAACTTGGTAGATGAGTTGAACTTATGACGCAGAATAGAATATTAGCAAAATTTTGGACAATGGGCGTGGCACCGCCCACTTTTAAAAGAAGGTAATTTGAAACTTTTGCAAGCTGTAATTTGGCAGTCGTTGAAGATATCATGATGAAATTTGGCAGGAACGTTACTCCTATTACTGTATGTACGCTTAAAAAAATTAGCAAAATCGGAGAAGGACCACGCCCACTTTTAAAAATTTTTTAAAAAAAATTTTTTTAAAGTAAAATTTTTACAAAAAATTTAATATCTTTACAGTATATAAGTAAATTATGTCAACATTCAACTCCAGTAATGATATGGTGCAACAAAATATAAAAATAAAAGAAAATTTCAAAATGGGCGTGGCTCCGGCCTTTTTCATTTAATTTGTCTAGGATACTTTTAACGCCATAAGTCGAACAAAAATTAACCAATCCTTTTGAAATTTGGTAGGGGCATTGATTTTATGACGTTAACGTTAACGTTCTCTGTGAAAATGGGCGAAATCGGTTGATGCCACGCCCAGTTTTTATACACAGTCGCCCGTCTGTCCTTCCGCATGGCCGTTAACACGATAACTTGAGCAAAAATCGACATATCTTTAATGAACTTAGTTCACGTGCTTAGTTGAACTCACTTTATCTTGGTATGGAAAATGAATGAAATCCGACTATGACCACGCCCACTTTTTCGATATCGAAAATTACGAAAAATGAAAAAAAATGCCATAATTCTATACCAAATACGAAAAAAGGGATGAATTTGGTAATTGGATTGTTTTATTGACGCTAAATATAACTTTAGAAAAAACTTTATAAAATAGTTGTGACACCTACCATATTAAGTAGAAGAAAATGAAAAGTTCTGCAGGGCGAAATAAAAAACCCTTAAAATCTTGGCAGGTATTACATATATAAATAAATTAGCGGTATCCAACAGATGATGTTCAGGGTTACCCTGGTCCACATTTTGGTCGATTTCTGGAAAACGCCTTCACATATACAACTACAACCACTCCCTTTTAAAACTCTCATTAATACCTTTAATTTGATACCCATATCGTACAAACTCATTCTAGAGTCACCCCTGGTCCACCTTTATGGCGATATCTCGAAAATGCGTCCACCTATAGAACTAAGCCCCACGCCCTTTTAAAATACTCATTAACAGCTTTCATTTGATACCCATATCGTACAAACATATTCTAGAGCCACCCCTGGTCCACCTTTATGGCGATATCTCGAAAAGGCGAACACCTATAGAACGAAGGCCCACCCCCTTTTAACAATACTCATTAACACCTTTCATTTGATACCCATATAGTACAAACAAAGTCTAGAGTCACCCCTAGTCCACCTTTATTGCGATACCTCGAAAAGGCGTCCACCTATAGAACTAAGGCCCACTCCCTTTTAAAATACTCATTAATTCCTTTCGTTTGATACCCATATTGCACAAACGAATTCTAGAGTCACCCCTGGCCGACCTTTATGGCGATATCTCGAAACGCGTCCACCTATGGAACTAAGGATTACTCCCTTTTAAAATACTCATTAACACCATTCTTTTGATACCCATATTGTACAAACAAATTCTAGGGTCACCCCTGGTCCACCTTTATGGCGATATCTCGAAACGGCGTCCACCTATGGAACTAAGGATTACTCCCTTTTAAAATACTCAATAACACCTTTCTTTTGATACCCATATTGTAAAAACAAATTCTAGGGTCACCCCTGGTCCACCTTTATGGCGATATCTCGAAAATGCGACCACCTATACAACAACCACCACTCCCTTTTAAAACCCTCATTAATACCTTTAATTTGATACCCATATCGTACAAACACATTCTAAAGTCACCCCTGGTCCACCTTTATGGCGATATTTCGAAACGGCGTCCACCTATAGAACTAAGGCCCAATCCCTTTTAAAGTACTCATTAACACCTTTCGTTTGATGCCCATATTGTGCAAACAAATTCTAGGGTCACCCCTGGTCCACCTTTATGGCGATATCTCGAAAATGCGACCACCTATACAACAACCACCACTCCCTTTTAAAACCCTCATTAATACCTTTAATTTGATACCCATATCGTACAAACACATTCTAAAGTCACCCCTGGTCCACCTTTATGGCGATATTTCGAAACGGCGTCCACCTATAGAACTAAGGCCCAATCCCTTTTAAAGTACTCATTAACACCTTTCGTTTGATGCTCATATTGTGCAAACAAATTCTAGGGTCACCCCTGGTCCACCTTTATGGCGATATCTCGAAACGGCGTCCACCTATGGAACTAAGTATTACTCCCTTCTAAAATGCTCATTAACACCTTTCTTTTGATACCCATATTGTACAAACAAATTCTAGGGTCACCCCTGGTCCACCTTTAT
Source organism: Eurosta solidaginis (assembly GCF_040869045.1). Classification (NCBI taxonomy): domain Eukaryota; kingdom Metazoa; phylum Arthropoda; class Insecta; order Diptera; family Tephritidae; genus Eurosta; species Eurosta solidaginis. The sequence goes on from NC_090321.1 coordinate 33,683,679, forward strand.
GGCGATATCTCGAAACGGCGTCCACCTATGGAACTAAGGATTAATCCCTTTTAAAATACTCATTAACACCTTTCATTTGATACCCATATCGTACAAACGCATTCTAGAGTCACCCCTGGTCCACCTTTATGGCGATATCTCGAAAAGGCGACCACCTATACAACAACCACCACTCCCTTTTAAAACCCTCATTAATACCTTTAATTTGATACCCATATCCTACAAACACATTCTAGAGTCACCCCTGGTCCACCTTTATGGCGATATTTCGAAACGGCTTCCACCTATAGAACTAAGGCTCACTCCCTTTTAAAATACTCATTAACACCATTCGTTTGATGCCCATATTGTACAAACAAATTCTAGGGTCGCCCCTGGTCCACCTTTGTGGCGATATCTCGAAACGGCGTCCACCTATGGAACTAAGGATTACTCCCTTTTAAAATACTCATTAACACCTTTCATTTGATACCCATATCGTACAAACGCATTCTAGAGTCAACCCTGATCCACCTTTATGGCTATATCCCTAAATGGCGTCCACCTATGGAACTATGACCCACTCCCTCATAAAATACTCTTTAATGCCTTTCATTGGATACACATGTCATACAAACACATTCCAGGGTTTCCCTCGGTTAATTTTCCCACATGGTTATTTTCCCGTATGTTGTCACCATAGCTCTCAACTGAGTATGTAATGTTCGGTTACACCCGAACTTAACCTTCCTTACTTGTTTTTTACTAATTACAGAAATTTGCATGCAAAAAAAATATTTAACAAACGTCTTGTTCTTACTTTGTGCCAATCGTACGTACGCCTAGCCGCAAACATCGCTGTAAGCTTAGCTACATCAAATATCGAAAATAAAGATGTTGCTGGCGCAAACTTCGGTGGAAAGCAGCGGAGGGTAACAAAATTCTAGTAGGTCACTTTCACCACACCAAAAACTTTAACACAATTTTTAAAATAATTTAAGCACAGAAATACACTGATTGGAGTTTTAGAGAGTAAAAGTTAAAATTCTGAACACATTACCTGAATAAAAAGTGTACAAATAATTATTAAATAACAAATACAGGCAGTGGTAGTTAACAAATCCTGCTGTGGTAAGTGGTGAATGTGACCTACTAGAAGTTTTGTGAAGCTTGCTTCACACGATTTTTCATCCCTGCAACATCTTTATTTTCGATAATCTTTGGCTTCTGCACGCCGGTAGAATACCTGAAATTATACCGCATTTCTCGGCCGAAGCCGCAAATTTAGCAAGAGAACGTGACCTTGCGAGACACATCAACCACGGCATGCTACTCCAAGACATAGAAGGCTCACACCTTGTCTAAAAAGATGGACCGCTAATTACCTGAATGGCCGGCAGGCGTCGGTTGAATTTAGAAACGAAATTTCTAAACCTAGAAATTTTAAACAGGTTATGTTCAATTTTTACATATCAAAAATCTTCCGCGCCAGGAGTCACAATCATTTACTATGCTGGCGCCTGCACGATTATGGCTACAGGACCTGTCCCTTCAGTTGATAAATTAGTTTCTAAAATAAACAGCCATCTCCCCGATCCTTCGGGTTTCTTCACCTCGCGCTACTTGGCCGACTTGTTTACGACCTGGAAGGAACAGATGCGTCGAAGGTGTCACACTACCGACTGTCAGTCAAGGCTCATGCCACTGAGATTGTTTCTAAAGTACAAAGTCGCAAGAAAATCCTCAAGTCGCTTCCCGGCAGCACATGGGGAGAAGATAAAGAAACGTTGCTAACGACGTACAAAGCAATTGGCCGGCCGCTTATGAGCTACACGTCACCAGTCTGGTCGCCCGGTCTTAAAAATACACACTGGAAGAGGCTACAGGCCTGCTAAAATTCTGCAATCAAAACTGGAACCGGATGTCTCCTTATGACTCCCGAACACCATCTACATAGTGAGGCCAAAGAACTCAATATTAAAGAGCACAATGCTGAACAAACAGTTCTTGCTTAATGGTCACAAACCAGGACATCCTAGCAAACAACTGTTTGATTTAGCACCGCCTCCAAGAGGAGTAACAGAATATCTCTAAAGCACTATGACAAGATCAATTTTTGTGACTATATATGGTCATTGGTAAATATTTTCGTGTTTATTTCTAGGTTCTTTTTGCACTACTACCTTACCGTTTATATTAACGATTTTAGTGAAATTCCGCAACCTTCTACTAACGTTCGTATCGCTAAACTGTTGAATAAATAACTCCAATATTCAATAATGCAAATGGTCTTCATTAGACTACTTTGAAAATACTTCACAATACTTTCGCTCTCTTTATACTCTCTGCTGTCTCGTTCGCATACTTCTAGGCGTTTCTTCTTCTAGAATTTACTACTTAGTTACCAGCTATAAACTACAGATGCACGTTTATAGCCTCTCACATGGTCATATGCGCGTGTATATGTGAGTAATACTTCCACTGATGATTGCATACTTTTGTGAGTATCTCTCCGCTGCTTGTATGTACATATGTGTATACATAATGATTGATTTGTTTATGCACATACAAGTGACTGCTTAGTGTCGGCTTAGAGATATTAGTATCCCTTAGTGTTGCTAATATTCGTCACAATATTAATAGTTAACGGACGCGCCCTCTTATCATATAAATCCTTATTTTTAATTTTATGTTTGTTAATTATATATTTTGCTATTTCATGCGTTTTTTGTAGTCTATATTTTACTTCATAATTTCAACATGGCAAATTGGGTCGATTTGTTCCTTTTTCACTTCATTTGGTAAGGTAACATTTCTACCGAATACTAATTCGCATGGAGTAAATCCATTATTAGAAACCGTACTAGCAGTTGTATTATGCAAAATTGTAAAATATTTCAAATAAACGTCCCATTCGGGGAAGTTATCATTTAAAAAAGCTCGTAAGTATTCATTAAACACCCGGTGATTTCTTTCAATTGCACCTGCTAACCCTGCCGTTTGATCCAAGCAAGCATAAGCAGGCCCTTAGCCAAATCCACACAGAATGGGTAAACGCCTCTGTCAGGACGCGCGTGGTGAACCCCGTTATTAATATGCAATATCCCACCCTTGCAGAAGAAGAAAGCACATTACCAAGGGAAACACGAGTCACCCTGGCCCTACTAGTTACCTAGGTTAAACTCCTACTTGTTCAGAATCAACCCCGACATACATACGTAATGTGTGTCCTGCATGTGATGTGTCACCACATGACACCAACCATATTTTCAATTTTAATATGGAACCTACGCCTCTAACACCCATCTCTCTATGGTCCGCCCCTGTTGAAACAGCCAGTTTCCCTGGACTCCCGTTAGAGGATTAGGATGACAATTTGTGAGTGGTCGTGCCCATTGAATGGGGCAAAGCACTGTTAATACAACAACAACAAAGTTTTATTAAACATGACTTTTAGGTATTAGGTCCCAAAGCTTTCAAATTTGGGTGACAACAAACTGTTGACAGAACTATTATCAACGTTAGATTTACTTTTTTTTACAACTTTCTGAGAAACACTAGGATATACATATATTTAAAGCCTTGTAATATTTTCTACCTTGTTCTCGTTGTTTGTTCAAAATAATTTTTTTTTATTTTTTTTTTTTATTATCAAATTTTAATGATTTGAATTTTGAATTAAATTTTTTTTTTTCAATTTTTCAAAACGGAAAAGCTGATTCTTTTTGTAAATTTTTTTTTTCAAAGTAAAAGCAAAGCTATCTTCGAAAAAATTCAAAGAATTGCAGACGCATAGTAAAATTTAAAATTTAATAAAAAATCCCAATGCCTACTTTATCTTAACAACAGTTGTAACCAGGCATGCTTAACCAACGAACCGATATCATTTCGTTACGATAATTAACGTTAATAAACGAAACAAATTATTTTTTATAATTTATTTATTATTAATTAACGTTAAGAACGTCAAATTAACGAAATGATTTTGTTTCGTTTTCTGCCATATCAAAACGAAATCAAATCGTTTATGTTGATTATTAGTTTCAAACTATTCTGGCAAAGCTGATTTATGGCGGAGTCATTAAAGGTGAAAGCATTAGCCAAGCTGATTGCAACTTTTCTCATGAATTTTGACATTAGGGGGACTCATGATAGCATATAAACTTATAAGGTGTAAAATTATATCCATTTACACACGCGGTTATATGAACGCACCTAGTAATACTCTTGATAAACTTGATTGTTTTTCAGCTGTATTATTTCCAAAAAAAAATTTTTGATTGTTATACAAATTAAAAAATACCAATATTAAGTGAAAAATCAAAACTAAAACGCCTTTACTTGCTGATGTTGGATATTTTTGATGAAAATGCCGTCTGTAATGTCTGCAAGGTTGCATTCCTTTGAGTTTACCGCGTTTACACAATGAAATGTGCGCGTAAATTTATACAAATTGTGTAAATGATTTTTCATACAAAATTTGACAGCTCGTGCGTAAACTAGATAAATTTATACGTTTACACACTTTATAAGGCATTTATACGGTTACATGAGTCCCCCTATTACCACCAACGAATTACACAAACAAATTACATGGGGTTTGTGTGTATGTCCGCTCGCTGTTACCAACTTACGGGTTCACCTATAGCATTGCCAGCACAATTCAAACATAAAGTATCACGTTTTTGTTAACGTTTTTAACGTTAACGAAAGCTTTTCGTTTCGATTAAAAACGAGATACAATTTATCTTGATAATTTCTTTACCGATAATATTTCGAAGTATTTCAACGGAAACGGTGGAAATTTTTTAATAAACGATTAGCTTAACGTTAAGGTGCATCCCTGGTTGTAACTCATTTATTAAGACTCACTACGTATACGCAAGCAACGACTTTCAACAAATTATATACTTTATAAACATAGTTTTTAGAAACTTACTAAATATTATAGATGTTAAATTAAAAAAAAAAAGAATATTAATAGATATTAATGTGATTGCATAACTTAAGAAAATATAAAAATAAAAATATAAATGTAGTAATACTACAAAATTTTAATAAAATTAAATTTAAAAAATAGCCGATATTTATAATAAATACACGTACATATATTTAAAAACTAAAATAAAATAAATCCAGCATCTTTACAAAACCTTTTCAATTGATAAGAAGTTTGCAAAACCTTAAACCTGTAACACAATTTTATATAAATTTATATTTAAATATAAAAATTTGCAAAACTTTATACTTTTTATAAATTTTTTGTGCCAGAAATCAATATATTCCTTCCCATCCATACCAGTTTTTGTACCCGATTGTAAGTAAAATCAAAACGATATGTATTACAAGCTGATTTCTAAGCCCTTCAATCCCCTACAATGACAGTACATATTCGGATAAAATCTAAGGAAATATAAAAAAGTAATGCACTATTCTTGATAAATTTTTACATAAAAATTATGTTAACATCTCGATATTATATACATAAGTTTTTGTATGTTTTCCAAAATCACATATATTGTAAACGATAGTAGTAAAAAATAAAGCTTATACAAATGATCATACACTTAAAGAATTTAATAAAAATAAAATACAAATCGACTACTGAGTAGAAAAGCTTTCCATCCCAGAATTTGCTTCTGCCAGTTGAAAACATACTTATCTTAAAATTGTTTACAAAACCGCTATATTTCAGGATTTGTTTGGAAGTGGGCTCATCTCAGAATTTGACCTAGGAACGCCCTATCTCAGAATTCTTTTTATAAACAGCTTATCTAACATCAAAGTGTACTGAATTTATCCTCAGACAGCGTGCTTTCGAAATGGCTGCGGAGATAGGATTGATACACTCAACCACTGTTGCCACACCATGCTTTCATTTGGGGCTGAAAAAAGGATCAAATCTGAAAACAAAGGACCAAATTTTTGTATTATTTTATTGGTAGGTATACAATCAGTTCGGCAATTCAAAAGAGTGACGTATTCGTTGTAAAATATAAAAGTTTAGGATGTGTTTTTGTACGCATCAAGATCTGCACACGTTCAAGCATCGGTACGAAAATCAAAAAATAATAAATGCAATAGTTCGGCTATAATCGTTACCAAACTAAGTAGGAATAGTGGTGTGCATCCCCGGGTATTTAAAAATTTAAATTTTCGTGAAAAAGGAGTTTCTAGTTTCGGACACAACCAGAGACGTAAATTTATACAGCATAATCAACGACGGACAGCCAGAGAAATTGTCAAACTGGTGCTAGGTAATTCACCACATTACCTACTTGAAGATTGGCAAAAAACGCGGTGTTTTGTTTGAAATTTCGCAAAAAAAGTTATTGAAAAGTTAAAGAATAGTTAAATTGTGTTTGTTATATCAAAATAATATTTTTCTAGCGTTGGAATTGACGAGTTTCATGACACATTTTCCCAATGGTGAATTACCTACCCGCGATTTGATGCTTTACTGTTTCCCAATATTCGCTCGGTTGGCGATCCTCTGTAGTTACACGTTTTCTGATACAACATCCATTTAATCAAGCACTTTTTTCTCACTTAAAAAATGAAATCAATCATGCTTTTGTCATTATTACTCGTGACTAAAAAACATTTTTTTACTAATTACAGAAATTTGCATGGAAAAAAAATTTTAACAAACATTTTGTTCTTACTTTTTTCCAAGCGTACGTACGCCTAGCCACCAACATCGCTGTAAGCTTAGCTGCATCAGAGATTTTTGAAAAATAAAGATGTTTCATGAACGAAAAATAGTGTGAGCAACCTTCACAAAATTCTAATAGATCACATTCACCACTCACCACAGCAGAATGTTTTAAACTACCACTGTCTGTATTTATTATTTAACAATTATTTGTACATTTTTTATTCAGCTAATCTGTTCAGAATTTTAATTTTTACTCTCTAAAACTGCAATCAGTGTATTTTGTGTGCTTAAATTATGTTAAAAATTGTGCTAAAGTTTGTGGTGTGGTGGAAGTGACCTACTAGAATTTTGTGAAGCTTCGCTCCTTTTCATCGAAGTTCGCGCATGCAACATCTTTAAACTTCAAAAATATTTACCCTCATGTGCATCTTGCCTAAAATTCAAAAAATTTTAATTTAAAAAAATTTATTCATCATCACAGTAGTCGTAGGAAATTTGATTTTTTGCTGGTGCGCTGGCATTCAAAAAATTCTAAGTAGGCTGTATTTATTTGCGACAAAAATTCAGAAATTTATTTAAATTTAAAAATAATTTTTATAAAATTTGATTCGAAAAAATGGTATATAAGGATGCAATGTTTTGCTGGCATTTCATTATAGATTTGATCATTGAGGGGACAAGTCGTCTTTGTTTCTGTAATCGTATTTTTTTTTTTTGCCACTGAAGTAAAATGCTAGCGCATAACTTCGCATTTTTCCTACACATATTCAAAATAGTTTTTAAGAGTTTTTTATTTTATTGCAAATATTTACATCCAACAGGCCCTTCCAAGAAGCCATCGTGAATTGGTAGATTTTAGACGTTCTATCACACAGTCCTTTTGTTTTTGTTTTTGCTTTGCATGCAAATCTGTATACCATTTAGGTACAATATTGCCTTGCGCTTTCTTATGTTTGTTTTTGGTAAATTTTGAAAAAACATATTTTTTTCTACATTACTTTTTGAAAATATCCTTGTTTCTTGGTTTTTGTCCCTGAAATTAACGAGTGATATTTTCAAAACATATTTTCTGCGCCTACATAAGTCCTCGCTTCTTGTAGTTTCCAACTTTTTTTTTGGAAAGCTTGCTTTCTTTTTGCCCGTACAAACAAGTGAGAACATGATTTTTTACTGATTTCGATCCATATTTTACTTCCTTTATTTCAAATTTGTTTACTTTTAATGGCATATTCAACTTAGATCTCTTTCGGTTTACAGGATCGCCAAATTTGGGAGTAATCCCAATAAAGAATTATTAATAAAGTTGTACAATTATTAAGGTATTTTATTCAATTATTTCTGCAAATATTTTTATTTTTTAGTGCCAAAAATAGTTTTTGGAAATAATTGTTTTCAAAAATTCTGTTTGGCGATTATTTGTGTTCGTACCAAGCAAAACTGATCTCTTTGTTTCTCCAATACCACTGTAACAGTATTTTTTGCTAATCCTTAATCCTTTTTTAAATTTCTACTTCGAAACGGTTAATATTAGTACTTCTCTGGAAATTTAAAACAGGACACGTTGAAAGCTTTTTTATCACCCGAAACTGCAGATCCGGACTGCAGATATTCTTATCCTTTGTGAAAACCAAAAATAGTTTTGGGAAATTTATTAAAAAAAGAAACATAATAACCTTTAGTTTTCTTCAAACATTTACACGAGTTATTGTAAGAATATGACAAGTGCTGGAACTAAGTCCTTCCCCACTAATTTTCCTTATTTATATTTTACCGAACTTGTTTTGTGCTGTTAGAATTTCACGATTAATATTCGAACTCGTCAATATATATTGGAAACACGAATTTTTTACTGATTTCGATCCACTTTTTTACTTCCCTGATTTCACATTTCGTCACTTTTAATGGCATATTCAACTTCTATTTGGTTACTAACATTCCTAAATTTGGACTATTTACCTATATCCTTCAAAGAAAACAATTCTGTCCGACGAATATTTGCGCTTATGGACAAGTTTCAATTTCTATCTAAATTTTTACTTTTATCAATCGAAAATTGATTTCATTTTTGTTTTGAGTACCAAAAATAGTTTTGGTAAAAATTTTAAAAATCCTTTGTACTCTTTTAATGGCAAGTATCAACTTGCCCTTATATCCTTCAAAGAATACAATTTGCCAGGTGGCACTAAGTCCATCAATCCATCTTGATCTTTTTTCATTTGGGTTAGCGAGTTTATGTGCTTCAGTATTTTACTATTAATATTCCCACCTATATTATCATGGCCTACAAAGGCTTTCTGCAACTTGAACCTTGAGAACTCGGATTTTTTATACATCCTTATTTTTCCACATTTAGTTCACTTTTATTGACATATTCAACTTAGTTATGTTTGGCTAGTAACATTCCTCAGTGTAGTGGTTGAAACAACTTTTTATTTTTATGTTACACGCCTAAAAGTATGTTTTTATTTAATCGAAAATTTACAGCAGAATGAAAATTCATTTATCAAGATTGAAAATTGAAAATTCGATAATATTATTTTCAAACAATTATTTAAAGTATTACAATACAAAGTATAAATAATAATATAATTATTAAATACAATTAACCCTACACTCAGTTCAGCCTTTTTCTCTGTATGTTTCAAGCAAAAAATGTCTATGAAGCATATCTGTGTTTATGGACACGTTTATATTTCAGTGAATTTTTTTACTTTTGACAGCCGAAAACTTAATATTATACAATCTGCAGATTTTCTTTTTTATCCGTTTAAATTATCCCAAATAGCTTTTGGGAAAATAACTTTTTAAAAAAATCCTTTATACTAGTGTTGGGAACTATCGAATGAATTCAACTATCGATAGTTAGTTACTGAATGATTTTAACTATCGAACGAATTTTTTCATTCATTCATTCATTCATTTGATTTGTTCTTTAGCTTGCCAGAAGCCAAAAGAACAAACTCTGGATTGTTTTAGTTACCCCTCGGGGTAGCTGAAGAACAAACCTATATAAGACAAAAAACGTCGTGTTCCAATGAAACGTGATCCAGATACGGCTAGAGATTTAACATGCAAATGAGACAACAATGTGAACCATATGGATCAATTTGTTGTTGCATTTGTATGTTAAATTTCTATCCGTATCTGGATCACGCTACATTGGAACGTAACAAAAACGTTAAATATGACTAAAATGGTGTAAATTTTGCTTCAAGTAAATAATGAAAATATTCAATTTAAATGCCTTTGTTACATGTTATGCAAAGCGCATGAATGATATGCAAATGACCTTGGTTCGCAACCCACTGAGTTTTTTGGTCTCCCCCAAACCTGTGGGGAGATTTTATGCCTCTACAACAACAACAACAGGAAAGAGGGTTACTTAAGATGGATTTTTATCTGTATTATCAAATCTGTTTCAGAGGCATTATTGATTGCCTTAACTTATACATAAGCTACTGTTTTTGTTTCTTTTTTTCAAAATTCAGGTCAAGTTTAATTAATATAAAAATTGCACATTAAATTTCACTTATAAAAGAAACATAAAACAAATATTTCAAGCACTTAAATACTAAAAGTCGCTATAGTTGTTCTAGCCAAAATCGGATAGTGCATGAGGGTCTATATTAAATTTTCGCCGCAGAGATGGCAACTGATTGCGTTATTAAACCCCTAGAAAAATTGATTGTAAAGTAAATCACACAAGTATGTACATCGAGTTGACATGAAAAATAACTTCAATGTTTAAATTGCTGTTCAAAAATATTATCATATCTAGTTTATCTCCTTTAAGTCGGTTTCTCCTGTCGTTAATTATTTGCCCTGCTTTCGAGAAAACTCGTTCTGACGGAACCGATGTTGCGGGTATACATAAATATTTTTTCGAAAGCATATATAGTTCCGGAAATGTTGACTGGCTACGATTCCAATAGTCTAGGGGATTATTTGAGCGATCAACAAAATTTTGCCTTAGATATTGCTCCAACTGAATATTTGCATTGACATTGGGCGCGTTTTGACAAATTGTTTTTGCTTCAGCAACTCTTACATCGAGAAGGTCCCAGAGAGATACTTCGCTTTTATCGACCGATGCTTCTCTTGGGGTGTTGGTAGAAACACTTGTGTTTTGTTGCCGTATTAGGGAAGTTACTTCTTCCACTAGCCATTTTGTTATATTATTTGCATTAATTTCATTACCGAACGCAATTTTTTTAAACCTAGGATATAGGAATGTTGATTTGGCGCACATTTTGTCAGACTCCAACTGCCCTAATCGTCTCCAAACTACCTCTAACAATTTGCTCTTCAAACTTTCTCCCTCTACAGTTTTCATTTTGCGATTTCGTACTGCGTATTGAAGACCTCTGATCAGGGGGCACTACCAGTGACATCGTGGGATAATTTTCTCCTGACAATTCGGTTGTCATGGCCTCTACGGGCTTGAAAAGATTAGTGTAGTCCAACAATGTTTCCCATTCTGATGAATTGAGGAAATCAGGAGCATTTGGTAAAGAAGTTATTATGGCAGAGAGTGGTTCTTTTACCAAGCATATGCGCTCCATCATTATAAGGGTGGAATTCCACCGGGTAGGGACATCTTGTTTTAACCTCAGTTCAGTAACGCCCATTTGCTTTTGCATATTTTTTAATTTTTCCGTCGCTTGAGAACTATGGTTAAAGTAAGTGACTATGGCACGACACTTGGTTATGAGCACAGTAACTTGTGGAACAGCTTTGATGGCATCAATTACACATAAATTTAATGTGTGCGCTACACATGGGTGGTGGTGCTTCTGTAGCATTTCAATTATAGCCTTTTTAATATTAGCCCCGTTATCACTTACTACAGTAACTATTTTGTCAAAAACGGACCACTCATCAAATATTAACTTCAATTCTGTAGCTATATTTTGGGAGGTATGATTTCCTAAGATTTCCTTTGTTGATAAAACTGCAGAAATCATTTTGTTATCCCGAACGAAATGACTAGTAACTGACAAAAAAGATTTTTGACTATCAGAAGTCCACATATCAGTTGTAACTGAAATATGTGTTACAATGTTGAGCAAGTAATGCAGTTTCTTTCTTACTTCATTGTATTTAAAAGGTAGCATTGTATTTGATAAAACTTTTCTGTTTGGCAAGGAATATAATGGCTGAAGCTTTTTTGTATATTCTACAAATCCTACATTGTCAACGATGGAAAGTGACTGCAAGTCGTTTGTAATCATCTTTAAAAGAGATTCATCAATATTATTTTTTTCTTGCTCTGAGAGCTCAGAACGTGTGCTGGTAACAAAAAATTTTGTTTGAACAGTCCTTCTCAAACATCCACTATTGGAAATGTCTTCGGTAGGTACTGTTAACGAACTGCGCGCTGCACTCCCTGCAGTAGTTGACGAAAGAGAAGTGGAACTACGTTCCTCTTCTGCAATTACTGGCGCTATTTCTCCTGAAGTTAGATTACTATGTTCTGAGCATGGTGGAATCACCAGGTGAAGTAAATAAAAAGAGATAGAAGGTGTACGCTATCTGAAACGGTAGGGATGTATTTTCAACGGTCAGAAGAGGGTAAAATGTTTACCCGCTTTGGAAAAGTAGGAGTAGAAAAACAAATGCCTTGCTACGAAAGCCATTACAGACTGTTTCTTTTTCAGCATATCAGTGCAACCTAATGCCAATACAAAAGGGATACACAAGACCAGTGCGAACTTATATTACTTTAGGCATCGAATAAAATTAAAAACTTAAACTGCGATGAGTAGTAAAATTCAAGAATGCGTCTAAAGTAAACTGACCTCAACTTCAACTTCAGTTGAAGCTTTTATCGAAAAACCGGACATAAGTGGGAGAGGTGTTATCCATTATATAGTTGAACTATAGGAACTTTGCGCACTTAAATGGGTTTCGGGTTTGATGAAAAGTTTTACAGTCACACTTGGAAGTGATCGTAATACTTTTAAATGTGTTTCGATCTCTAAAAATCCATTGTTCTTTCCATCTGCTCTGTTGATTTGACATTGAGAGTTGGAAGTAAAACATATGACCTTTTAATATATCATACAAACTTGATCAGAAGATCTCCCATAAGCTCTTGACAGTTAATTCATGATGTATTACTAATGGTCCCAAGTTATTATTTACTAAAATATGTCAGGGGATATAATAGGAGTCGGCCTAGAACCAGAAGGTGCTAATCCAAGCGAGCCGGATTCATATATTCTAATTTACAATCCATAACAGCAACATTCTTCTTATCATAGTGGTCTAATTTTTAGGCCAAAACAAACATAGTGAGTAACAATTTTTCGTAATTGTATTTAGAAATCCATTGTTTTAGCGAAGTGTTTACATAAATAAGGTGTAATACGATAGTTTTGTTGTTCTTGCACATTTTTCGAAAGTCTTCAGTAGCGCTGCACAGGCGAAAATCCTTGTTGGATATGACGCGAATTCAAATAGTTTGTTTTAACAAAGACCTGTTTCAAATTTTTTTGGAACAAATTAAACATACTTATATGATGGAAACATCAATAATATAAACGCAATAGTTAAGCACGACCTTACTTATGGAAGCCCACACCAAAGATACCCAAATATGAATCTTTGTAATTAAATCCGGTAAAGGTCCATCGATATTCACCTACTGGTTTAGATGAAAAAAGGACTAAAACTACCATATTTCACTCCTGAAAAATGCAAAAAAACCACATTTTTCGGGGACAACATTGGTGAAAAATTTTCAGATAGCCGAATGATAGAACAAAGAAGAATTTAGAGCGAGACAATTGACGGCTTACTTCACCTGGTTATTCCACCCTGGTTCTGAGGAAGACGGATGCTTACGGCGTAGATGGTCATTTAAATTTGATGTATTGCCAGAAAATTTAAAATTTTTTTTTGCATATATGGCATTTAACTTCATTGCCATTTTTGGTAAAAACTCCCAAACGGAAGATCTCTTCAATCCAGGCCGCATTATAAATATCTACACAAATGAAATCGTTAAAATCACTTCCTCAGTTAAAAATATTTAATAATTACCACGCTTAAAACGTTTGTCGATTAGGTTGACGTATGCTAATTTATTTTAATATCTTTTTAACACTGATATATGCACAGCAAAAATTAAAATAGAACGAACGATTCGAAGAAATAGTAATGAGTGAATCATTCATACCAAAAACTAGTAGTTCGATAAAATAGTAATGAACGAATCATTCATACCTAAAACTAGTAATTCGAAAAAATAGTAATGAACGAATCATTCATAACTAAAACTAGTAACTCGAAAAAATAGTAGTGAACGAATCATTCATAACTAAAACTAGTAACTCGAAAAAATAGTAGCGAACGAATCATTCATACCTAAAACTAGTAACTCGAAAAAATAGTAGTGAACGAATCATTCATACCTAAAACTAGTAATTCGAAAAAATAGTAATGAACGAATTTCAAATGACTATCGAATGAATGAAAATTAGTGAACTATCGAATAACTCGATAGTTTTCATTCGATAGTTCCCAACACTACTTTATACCCTTTTAATGGTAAATGTCACCTTGGATCTGTTTGGCCAGCATCATTGCTCAGTTCCGCATATTTCCATATATTCTTCAAAAAAAATTATGTTCGACGAATATTTGTTCTCTTCGGTTAATACTGGCTAGTTCTCTGACAATTTACACATGACCACGTTTACGTTTGTCCCGAAAGTTGTTTATTTCTTTCGCCCAAATTTTCATATTATTTCTGCAATTTTAACTGCAAATATTTTTATCCGTTTTGAGTACCAAAAATATGTTCTGGATAAATTCACCAGAATACCGCTAGTTTTCCTGCTGCTTGATTGTTTTGCAAACACATGTGCAGTTTTATTTGCCTTCAGATTTACGCAGCGACTTAAGTCAAATTTTGAACAAGCCAATTTAAACTGTGTACCAAAAACTGATCACATACACATAAGTGAACACGAATTTTTTACTGATTTCGGTCCACTTTTTTACTTCCCTGATTTAACATTTTGTCACTTTTAATGGCATATTCAACTTCTGTTTGGTTGTTAACATTCCTCAATTGGGACTATATATCCTTCAAAGAAAACAATTCTGTCCGACGAATATTTGCGCTTATGGACAAGCTTCAATTTCCATCTAAATTTTTACTTTTATCAATCATACCAAAAATAGTTTTTGTAAAAATGTAAAAAATCATTTGTACTCTTTTAATGCCAAGTATCAACTTGTCCTTATATCCTTCTGTAATTATCTAATATAATTAACTGATTAATTAACAACTTTTATTTTGTTGATATTTTAAAAGTTCAAATTTTTTAATCAATCAAAAAATTTTATATTTTGAATGCAAAAATTTTCATGAACAAAAGTGTACACGATAAAAATCTATATATATAAAAAGAAGTGTACATTTTGATTGTCACTCCATAACCCGAGAACGGATAGAAAGATTGCCATGAAATTTTTAGGAAAGATACAGGAAGGATAGATGATGGTTAGTTGATTTTGAAATCCCAAATCAGTTTAGCCATATATCTATATATATAAAAATGAATGTTTGTATGTATGTCATCGATTAACTCAAAAACTACTGGACCGATTATTATGAAAATTGATATATATATGTATTTTTCCACAGGGAAGGTTTATATAATGAGTACTTTGATACCGGGTGACTAGGGTCTCGAGATATGGGCCAAAACATGGACCCGGGTAACTCCAGGAAGTGTTTGTACAATATGGGTATCAAATGGAAGCTGTTTATTAGTACTTTAGTACAGGGTAGTTTTCATACATATTGGTGACTACAGTCTCGAGATATAGGCCAAAACGTGGACCCGGGCACCCCTAGAATGTGTTTATACAATATGGATATCAAATGAAAGCTGCTGATGAGTGCTTTAGTACAGGGTAGTTTTCATACCTATTGGTAACTAGGGTCTCGAGATATAGGCCAAAACATGGACCCGGGCACCCCTAAAACGTGTTTATACAATATGGATATCAAATGAAAGCTGTTGATGAGTGCTTTAGTACAGGGTAGTTTTCATACCTATTGGTAACTAGGGTCTCGAGATATAGGCCAAAACGTGGACACGGATACCTCGAGACAATGTTTATACAATATGGATATCAAAGGAAAACTGTTGATGAGTGCTTTACTACAGGGTAGTTTTCATACCTACTGGTGACTAGGGTCTCGAGATATAGGCCAAAACGTAGACCCGGATACCCCTAGAATGTGTGTATTTTGGATATCAAATGAAAGCTGTTGCTGAGAGCTTTTAAGTAATTTTCATTGTGATATTCGATTTAGTCGCATCAACCTGGCAAAACTGATAAATATGCATGCGAATCCTAAATAAAGTCATGTATTAATAATACCCACATACCTATTTACATACGTCCTATTCGATTTGCCTGAAATTTTGTATATAAATTTGCCTATATTAGTATTTACGATGCTTTTTTCCGGGAAGTAGACCAGAGACGGACTGGGACTGGGATTAGGACTGGGACTGAGACTGAGACTCGGAGTGGGACTGGGACTGGGACTGGAACAAAATACATACCACCCTCTGGGGCTGGCAATAAGATATGAAGAAAAATGAGAAAAACTTGAGAGAAGGATACTGAGAAAGAGATAGAATGAGACGAAGATGGAGATAGATGAAGCGAAAAATACGGAGGGAGGAGTGAATACAAAGATTAGGAAACAGTTTAGAGGGGCAAGGGCAGATTTAGACGGAAAAAGCTTATTAAAACGTATGCAGATATACCAAATTTAGGGCAGAACAACGTCTGCTGGGTCTGCTAGTAATTTTATAAATTTTAAAGTATATAAATTTAAAGTAGATAGGTACATAGTAATGAACCCTATATAATTTGGTTCACAGGTAATAGAAGGAAATTCATTAAGTAGATTTGTAAATTTATTTTCATTAATTGAAATTTTAAGTGAAACGATATCAGAAGATTCCAGATTCGTCTCCTGGCAAGGTCGCCATTATACTTGGTGTTAAACCTAATAATAAAATATTTTTTTTTTTTTTTAATTTATTTCATTCATTTGAAGTATTTACTTTTAAACTAATTAGAATTTTCTTTTTTTGATGTAATCAAAAATTTTAATTTTTAAAAAGGAGGCTATTAAAAAATTAAAGTATAAATTACAAAGTATATTTTGTTATAAGCGTTAACACTATATTTACATTATATTTGGTATTAAAGCAAATAATAAAATATTTATCTTTAAAATTTTAAAAACATTATTTTAATTGATTTGAAGTTATAATAAATTAATAATCAAAAATTTTCATTTTGAAGTTATTCAAAATTTACAAGTTAAAAAGAAAACTTAATTAAAAATTATTTTTAAAAATTAAAGTACAAAGTAGTTAACACTATAGGCCCTAAGTCCATCCATCTTGATCTTTCTTAATTTGGTTTTAGCGAGTTTGTTATGTGCTTCAGGATTTTACGATTAATATTCCTACCATTCCTACCTATATTATCATAGCCTAAAAAGGTTTTCCGCAACTCGAACTTTGCCACCTCTGATTTTTTACTTTATACATCCTTATTTTTCCACATTTAGTTCACATTTATTGACGTATTCAACTTAGTTATGTTTGGCTAATAACATTCCTCAGTTCAGCCTTTTTCTCTGTTTTGTGCTTATGGACACGTTTATATTCCAGTGAAATTTTTACTTTTGACAGCCGAAAACTTTATATTATACATACATATCTGCAGATTTTTTTATCCGTTTTAATTATCTCAAATAGCTTTTGGGAAGTTTATTTTTTAAAAAATGCTTTATATCCTTTTAATGGTAAATGTCAACTTGGATCTGTTTCGCCAGCAGCATTGCTCAGTTCCGCATATTTCCATATATCCTTCAAAAAAAAAAAAAAAAAAATTATGGTCCTCTTCGGTTAATACTCGCTAGTTCTCTGACACTTTAAACATGACCAAGTTTATTTTCCTCCCGAAAGTTTTTACTACCAACTCCAAACTTTTGTTGCAAGCAAATTATAAGAAGAAGAATTTGACATTTGCTTTGGCTAACGGTGCTGGCACGCTTTGCAACAGTCAATCCAGAGTCGAGTAAAGGTCCCACAAACCCCTACTGAATAAATACACAATATATATGTGTTATGAACACACGCACACACGGCTGGAGATATTAGACGCGCAGCAGCTTTCCGTCGCAAGATGGTGAGGGGGGCGGAGCGACGGCTAACGGTCGTTGGAGAAGAAGAGGTTAGGTAGGGCGGTTGAACGATCGGGTAACGGACGGATTGGTACGGCGGTATGGAAGCAGCGGCGAGATAGAAGGCAGACGGCCAACGGTCGTCGTAGCAGCGGCGGGACGGATGCAGCGGCTTAAAGGCGGTAGGATGGCAGACGGACAACGGTCGTCGTAACAGCGGCGGCTGAATGGCGATAGAACGGCGAACGACTAGTGGTTGGTGTGGCAGCGGTGGCACCAGCAAGGCGGGATGGGCACGGCGGTAGTATGGCGGACGGATCCCACTTTTGGGGGGGCCCCCGAAAAATTAAAAAGACTTCTAAAATTTTCTTACAAACATAAAATTCTAGAGAGTTAAAGAAAAATATAATCAGAACTGAAAATAAATTTTACTCAAATAAATAAAACTCAATTGACCGCATTTAAAAAGCGGCGACCGACCAACTAGACAAGGTTCGTAAAAAGGACATTTCCGACTCATTTGGCAAACTGTATGAGGGTGCAAAGAAGTGTATCGAAGTGAAAGGAGAGTATATTGAATTATAAAAAAGAATTATCTCAAAACACTGGTTGTTTTTATTTTGAAAAATTTCGGGTATTTTTGGAACGGAGAGTGTAGAAGCCTTCAACTCTATTTTTTAACTGCTATGCGTTCAGTGAGTAAGTCATTGCAAAGTGAAAAAGCAGATTTGCAAACCGGTGCTTCTTTGTACGGATCGTTAGAAGAGAGTTTAGTTTCATTCCGTGAAAAGTTCAATGATTTCGAGGAAAAAGCAAAACAATTATTACCTGGTGCAGGTTATACAGAACGTAATCGTCGTAGAAAAACCTAACCTAACGACGGATATGCTCCAGAAGTAGAATTTTCGCCTCGCGATGATTTTAGGACAAACGGTTTCCTCGAAATCATCGACAATCTTCACAGTGAAAGTATATGGAAGTTTCAGAGAAATTTGCATTTCTCATCAACTTTTCTCTAAGTGATAGAGACCTCCACGAAGCTATAAATAACTTAGTTTTTTTTTTTATTCTAGAGATTTGGAAGAATTTTTCATTGAAATGAAACAATTCCAAAGTTACGTGAACTCCAAATACACTAATGCACTAAAAACTCATAGTCATTTGTATAAGATTCTAATGGAAGATCAATTAGCCGATGCATTTCGTAACACAGAAATAGCTCTTCGGATTTTTTTTAATACTAATGACCACAAATTGTTCTGCCGAACGATCCTTCTCGCAAGTAAAAAGAATCAAAGCTGCTGAAAGAGCTACAACGCGACAAGAGCGACTCGAGATGTTAGGTATACTTTGCATTGTTGAGTCAGATTTATTGACAAAATCGATATTGACGATACAATTGATGAATTTGCGGAAAACAAATGTAGAAAACGACATGTTTAAAGGGTAGATAGTAATTTTATTGATATTATTACATTGTGACAATAAAATGTTTATGAAAGATATAATTTTGTATTTTTTAAGTGAAAAAAGAAGGGAAAGGACGTGAAAAAAGGGCCCCCAAATTGATGGTCGCCTAGGGCCTCGTTGAGGATTAATCCGGCCCTGCATATAGTATTAAATCAATATACTTGGAAGTCCAAGAGCAAAAGCCACATTAAGTTCTTTTATTTATTTATTTTTTAATTACATCCATTATTATTTTAAACCATCTCACGCTACGGCAGGCACTTCTTGCACAACTTTCCTGAAAACAGAAACATTACAGCAGATGACTCCTCCCTTCTTTACGGATTCTGACAACCAGGCAACTTCGCAACATTTAGGTACTCTCACATATGGGTACATGAGTTACTGCCGATACACTACTCTCCACCGCATTTAAAGGTGCATCATTGTACACACCAAAAGCCATTTCCTTATCATCGTCCTTCACAACAATCCGCAAAAGTTCGGGTACAGGGAATTTGCCGTGTTCGCCCGCTGCCAGTCGTAGATAGAGCTCCATCTCCTCACCATTGGAACCATCCTTGCCAAGACTACCGACATAAATATGAAGTGGTATGCTTTTAGTGGCGTGTTGATGTGCGACTATATCCTCCTTGAGTGTTGTCCACGCTATGAGATCATCATGTTCAAAGAAATAATTCCAACCCAATTCCTTGACAGCATGAAATTGTGGACTGCTCAAGAAAAAATCGTCAACATAGTTTGCATTGTGTAGGAAAGGCGCACGTTTCAAGTGCAGCGTTTGATGTATACGCTCGTGAATTTCATCAAAATGTAGAGCACGGAAGAGTTCACTTTTGTAACGTACGAAAGACGGGATGAAACATGGTGATTGGATTGGTTTGTTGACGCAAAATAAAACTTTAGAAAAAACTTGGGCGTGACACCTACCATATTAAGTACAAGAAAGTGAAAAAGTTCTGCAGAGCGAAATCAAATGCCCTTGGAATCATGGCAGGAATACTGTTCGTGGTATTACATATATAAATAAATTAGCGGTATCCGACAGATGATGTTCTGGGTCACCCTGGTCCACGTTTTGGTCGATATTTCGAAAATGCCTTCACATATACAACTAAGGGACACTCCATTTTAAAACCCTCATTAATATGGGTATCAACCATATCGTACAAATACATTATAGAGTCACCCCTGGTCCACCTTCATGGCGATATCTCGAAAAGGCGTCCACCTATAGAACTAAGGCCCAGTCCCTTTTAAAATACTCATTAACACCTTTCATTTGATACCCATATCGTACAAACACATTCTAGAGTCACCCCTGGTCCACCTTTATGGCGATATCTCGAAAAGGCGTCCACCTATAGAACTAAGGCCCACTCCCTTGTAAAAAACTCATTAACACCTTTCATTTGATACCCATATCGTACAAACACATTCTAGAGTCACCCCTGGTCCACCTTCATGGCGATATCTCGAAAAAGCGTCCACCTATAGAACTAAGGCCCACTCCCTTTTAAAATACTCTTTAATACCTTCCATTTGATAACCATGTCATACAAACACATTCCAGGGTTACCCTAGGTTCATTTTCCTACATGGTGATCTTCCCTTATTTTGTCTCCAAACCTCTCAGCTGAGTATGTAATGTTCGGTTACACCCGACTTAGCCTGCCTTACTTGTTCAATATAGAAACACTGTCTGAACATTAGATCTTCCGAAAGAGAAGTTCCACAGTTCAAAATATTAATGGTTTTCCAGGGTTTGCACTAGAAAAAAAGATTTTTGGAATATTAATGTCGCACCGCAACCGCTGCCAGGTCGACAACCACCGGAATTATACAGTGGACAATATCAGCCCAATTCTAAACAAAAATTCCGTGCGAGTTTTTTTCCCCTATCCCATTCCTCGTATTCTAAATAGGGATTCCTTTTGAGTTTTTTCACTTCTCCCTTTCCTCCTATTCTGAAAAATGTTCGATAAAACGGAAACCGGTTATGGGAGAAAAATAGGTATCATGAATGTGAGTGAGAGGGATATTTCTCTGCCATTTCTTAGGAGCTTTTTCACTTGTTAAATTAAAGAGAATTCATCAAAATATTTAAAAGAAATTGGTTCTTTTAAGAAATAACACTTATTTGTACAAATTTGTGCTAAAATATGTACATTCTACCACAATATTCTTTATTTTAAGTCGAAAAGTATATCATAAGCAACGGAAGAGCTCTTGGTATATTTGATGCAGCCATCCAGAAATTGCGCAAGGATTTTTTAAGAAGGCTTAAATAGATTTTGGCATATGACGAAAGACGAATTCAACTCGATTTGGCCGCCAGAAAATTGCTGTGCTGAATGGAAGCAGGCAACTCAGGCGGATTTGTGTTATCCCGCCGTCTTCTTCTTCTAATGCTCCTCTGTTGATGTTGCTGTGGCACCAATTCATTACTCATTTCAGTGAATACCACATGAAATGCAATACTGTGCATTGTTTATATTTTATTTCTTAATTTCAAACAAATTTGCAACAATAATTAAACTTTTCAATTTTTTAAACAAAATAAGAAATGCGCAACGAAATTTCAATTGACAAAACAGCTGACTTCGAAAATTCGAAATTCCTATTCCCCAATTATTGTTCTCCTTAGGAGAAAAGAATTGGATGAATTTTTCTGCTGGAATCAGTGTAGCCAGGTGATGCAAAAAAAAGAAGCTAGATTGGCAAAAAAAAAGGTTAGAAAAGGCTAAATTTAGTAAAAAAATAAGCCAAAAAAAGGCCAGAAATTTTTTGGTTAGTTCATTAAATTTTTTATATTTTAGTTTACACATTTGTAAATAAAAACTTATAAACATAACTTAAGCATAACTTCCTGTTTCAAAACATATCAGGCACTAGCACATGGAATTACTTTAAATGATTGCATATGTGTATATACATAAATAAATATTACAAACTAATTATTTATATAAAATATTCCCCGTCTGAAGAATCAGAAGAGCTTAAGTCTGGGTATAAAGTTTGGCTATTTACCATAGATATGAGATCATAGGTAATTTCAAAGTCATTACAACATTTAGATAAGCGTTTTAACGAGCATCTAATATTAAGCAGCGCATTAAGCATTTTAATTTTTAGTTTGTTCCTTAATTTAGTTTTCAGAATTTTCATCCACCAAAAATTCTTTCAACTTCCGCGTTACTGAGTGGTAATACTAAAAAACTAAATATTAATTCGACAAGTTCTAAAAAAGGAGGTTCGTTTAATGCATTTTTATGTTCTCGGACTTCCGACCAAAATTCCATGGTGGACTGTACATTTTTTCATTGTATAATTATAAGTTTTCGCCACTGCAGCTCTATTAATGAATTAAAAAAGAATTAATCTTTTGTAGAGAACTCATATTATTAGGATTAGGTGTTAGAATTTTTTAAAAATACATTCGGAGTAAAAAAGGCTAGAAAAAAGTCAAGAAGCTAAACCCAAAATTTCGAGGCTAAAGGCAAAAAAAAAGGGCTAAATCTAGCCTCGAAAAGGCTAACCTGGCAACACTGGCTGGAATAATAAAATCCGCGAGAACGAAATTCCGAGGGAATATTTAGAATTGGGCTAAAAATGTTTCTCGAGAAAGCTTGACTTCAGGTTAAACATTTGAGAATAAATGGGAAATGGATGTGAACAAGTTTCCAATTCGTCTTCATTCAAATAAATCTGCCCGACATCAAAGCGCACAGATTTCTTATGCTGTGTCTAATACGCTACCCCTCATGTGCATCTTCCTTAAAATTAAAAAAAATTTTATTTCAAAAAAATTTATTCATCATCACAGTAGTCGTAGGAAATTTGATTTTTTCTGGTGCGCTGGCATTCAAAAAATTCTAAGCAGGCTGTATTTATTTGCGACAAAAATTCAGAAATTTATTTAAATTTAAAAATAATTTTTATAAAATTTGATTCGAAAAAATTGTATATAAGGATGCAATGTTTTGCTGGAATTTCATTATAGATTTGATTATTGAATGGACAAGTCGTCTTTCTTTTGTAATCGTATTTTTTTTTTTGCCACTGAAGTAAAATGCTAGCGCATAACTTTAAATTTTTTCCTATATTCAAAATATGTTGTTTTGAAGATTTTTTTTTGATTTTATTCTAATTATATAGACTGTCAAACACGCCCTTCTAAAAAGCCATCGTGAATTGTTAAATTTTAGATGTATTATTTTTGGAAACAAATTGTCCTTGTTTCTTGGTTTTTGTCCCTGAAATTAACGATTGATATTTTTAAAACATATTCTCTGCGCCTACATAAGTCCTCGCTTCTCGTACTTTGCAACTTTTTTTGAAAAGCTTGCTTTCTTTTTTCCCTGACACGATTTTTTTTTACTGATTTCGATCCACATTTTACTTTCTTTATCTCACATTTTGTCTACTTTTAATGGCATATTCAACTTAAATCTCTTTCGGTTTACAGGACGCCAATTTTGGGAGTAATCCCAATAAAGAATTATTAATAAAGTTGTACAATTATCAATGTATTTTATTCAATGAACATTTTTGAAAACATGAACTTCAATTTTGAAGATTGAAAATTTAACAACAAAAATTCAAGTAGAAACTATATAAAGTAAATAACAACAATTAACTCTTAATATGAACATTTCCTAATTTGGCTTTAGCGAGTTTATGTTCTTCAGAATTTTACAATTAATATTCCCATCTATATTATCATGGCCTACAAAGGTTTTGCTAACTCTGATTTTAATACATCCTTATTTTTGCACATTTAGTTCACTTTTATTGACATATTCAACTTAGTTATGTTTGGCTAGTAACATTCCTCAGTTCAGTCTTTTTCTCTGTTTTGTGTTTATGGACACGTTTATATTTCAGTAAATATTTTTACTTTTGACAGCCGAAAACTTTATATTTTATTATTATATAAACTGCAGATTTTCTTTTTTTATCCGTTTAAATTATCCCAAATAGCTTTTGTGAAAATTACTTTTTAAAAAATCCTTTATACCCTTTTAATGGTAAACGTCACCTTGGATCTGTTTACGTTAATCATATATCCTTATATATTTGTTCTGACATTTAAACGTGACCACGTTTATTTTTTTGATATTTAAGTTACTTCATTGCGCGTATATAATAATACAGGATGAAGGTCAAATAATATTCGAATTATTTGGAGCTCGAAAACTACAACGCCACCGCCAATTCTTTAATGTACTTTTATAATTGTAGTTTCAATTTTCTTTGTTTAATGAGATTTCGAGAATTTCCTTCTATATAAATTTGTATTGTTCTCCATATGTGGCTAGACGCCATGTTTTTTTACTATCCCGTTATGTGTTTAATTTCGAGAATTTTCTTTGTATAAATGTTATATTGTTTTCCTATTAGGAATGCAAGAATATTCCCCTAACTCCGGTCAGGGAGGTATCGCATCTCCTAACTCCGCCAAAAACGCCCGAGGGGAGCACCGAAGCCAACATTGAGGCCTATTTTAATTTTCCACTCAACGCAAACAGGCCCGCAAATTGACGTTGAGCCGAGGATGACATAGCACGACCGCTCACGCGAAAAGACAATGCCGGAATCACACGTTTATTTTCTACCGAAAGCTTTTACACACTTCTGTCACCCAAATTTTAATATTATTTCTGCAATTTTAACTGCAAATATCTTAAGTCAAATTTTAAACGAGCGAGTTAAAACTACCAAAAACTGATCTTATCAAAGGGGGTATTTTTTAAAATCTTTGCTTGCTCGTGATTTTTTAGTTTTTGCTATCCAACACTGATCCATCAAAATTTGGTTGAGCAGCCCCCGAATTCCAACATTCGTTGACGCTTAAACTCCATCGCTAAATCAGTATCGAGTGCGCAGAAAAGTATGCAACATTTAATACCCTATGGGCACAAGGAATAACCGCCTAAGTCCCATGTAAGAGTATTAGAATTAGGCTGTTATTCTTTGTAATGCATACTTTTCTGCGCATTTGTTACTGTTTTGGATATTCTTAGCGAATGTTGTGCCGTTGCTTGCGAGCACGCTGCATTACCTGCACCCGAATTCCATGGCCCGTAATCATAGTCGCTGACTAAAATACTCTTTAGCTAAAATCTTGCCTAAATTAAAAATGGGATTTAAAATTTTGGTCTGTCATAGACATTAAAACACAGTTCAGCTAAAATAAGCATGGACAGGGTATCCGCATAAAAAAAGGGCATTGATTGGCGCTATGAAGAAATTTTTTAGACGTTTTAAAAGTTCACCCTGTTCCTTACAACCGCGGTTACTTGACTCCACGTAAAAAAAAAATGGTAATTTTTTACTTGACAAAAACTTACAATACCACAAAAATTGTCAAAGGAGTACCTGAACACGCGTTTTGATCATAATCCGGTGGCATTCTTAAAAAATGATTTATATCTCGCAACATAAACCAATAGGTAGTTAAAGCGGATTTGGGCTCCTTAAAGCAAAGGAAGAAAGTCTATTCACTCATACACTCGTATTCATGTTGAATAGTTTGTGAGAATGTTGTAAAGAAGAGTTGTTTGCATTAAGATAGATGTGACGGCCAAAATGATGCAAACCTTAAATGTTAGGTGGCCCTAACCGTTAACGCGTTTATTTTAATAGACCAGAAACCGAATAGGGATATGTCTAACCTCGATACTAATAAGTACACAGGACATTCAATGATAATCAGGTTAAATCAAATTTAGGTTTGTCTTCCCAAAGTCAGCATAAATAAAGGGAGTTTAGTATAATTTTCCATAGGAAAGAAGTGACGTATAATGTTGAGCCATTGTACATGGGCCTGCAAAGTGTAAGTCCCTTTTACATTAGAAAATCATTGAACTTAAGTCGATCATGGCATAGACTAAGAGGGTGATAAAGGAGGGAAGTAGTACAACAGCGCCCGTACCAAGCAGTTCTTAAAATTTTTGTTGCTAATTCTTGTTTTATTTCACGCTTTCTTTTAAGAGGAATTGGCAAATGTAAAGGGGAATAGAAGACACAAAAGGAAATGCCAGCAGAATTGAATTCAAGAATTCTGTAATGTAATTCAATAATTAAAAGTCGGAAGTAATAAATTATTCTTTTATTAATAGATATTCACAAAAAACTGAATAATTATCAAACGGCTGGGAAACTGGTGAAAATTATATCGCGCAAAACGGCTTTTTAGCTAATTCTTTCCTGTGTACAACAATATCACTAAAATTACATTGGCATTAAAGTCTTAAACTTTTTTTTGCAAAAATATCTTTACAGTAAAAGTATTACTTTGCCGCCCTCGGATTATTGCTTCCGAAATTAAAACGCGTCATTTGACGCATCTGCCGAAATTTTTTGGCATGTATTAAAAATCGACGCCTGTGGTAATTAATTCCTTCCATTGAATATTTATTTCTAAATTTAATACCAAAATCAGTATAAGATGCCACTTTTTCCTCAAAAGATACTAAAATATCAAAACTCACAAATATGTATGAATGCGGAATAGTCTTAATTAAAGATTTCGCATATGCGGAGCCAAATAACCATGGCACATTTTAAAATTGTGTAATTTTCGTCACAAACATATTAATACGCGTTCTAGGTATAATAAATTAGTTCCTGACGTATGTACATATATTTGCTTGTCGGGGAAGCCTTTTTTTCACTTCCATTTAAGTCCATCGCGTTTAAATAGCAAATTGTTTAATTTCTCGCAACATTTGATAGCAGAACACCAACTTAAAACCCATTTTAAAAAATTAAAATCGCGCTCATGTCATTTTAATTTAGAATACTTTTTTAGAGATAAAATAGTGTTTAAATGGACTATAACAGACTTGAAATGATATTTAATTTAGAACCATGTTTAAACCAATAAAACTATTTTATTTCGACAATGACTACGGGCCCATGTGTTTGGGATGTGTAAGGCTGGATGCACATGACAAATTTGCATACAAAAGCTGTGTTTTCTTTCACATCTATATACATATACGCTTAAACTGTATATGTACTGCTAAGCGTTAAACTTTACATACACTTCTGCGCACAAAATTAATGTGTACTCTTAAATTTCAATACGCATTATACTCCAGTGCAACTGAAAAATGTGTTAATGTCAAAGATTTAAAAAAATAAAAAAATGTTTATCCTCAGTTTCGACATCAAAGTGTACAGATTGCGTCAGTCTGTGTCGACTGCTGAGTAGAATACCAACCTATCTCAGCTGCCGTTCCGAAAACGGCCTATCTCAGAAAATGTTTGAATGACGCCCTATTTTAGAATTTGGTGTAATTACGCCCTATCTCAGAATTTTGTCCAAAAACGCCATATCTGAGCTTAAATTCGATACATTTAGACATAAAATGGGGCGTTTATGAAAAAAAATCTGAGACAGGTCGTTTTTCAACCGAATTCTGGAATAGGGCGTTATTGAAAGAAATTTTGAAATAGGGAGTTATTAACAAATATTTATATATCGGCGATCCACATTTCAGTTGTTCGCGGGGAAGACTAACATTTTACACGCGAGAAGCTGATATGTGTTAATCTTCCACGCGAACAACTGAAACGTGCTAGTCTTCCACGCGAACAAGCGAAACGTGTTAGTTCTCCATGCGAAAAACGAATTGTGCTATTTTTCCATGAGAATTGAAACGTGTTAGTCTTGCATGGCACCGAGGATATATGTAGGGCGTTTTGGAACTGGCAGCTGAGCTCTTTATTAACCGGCCAATTTATTTTAACCTAATTTAAATTGTGTTTTTTCGCTTATCTTTCGATTTGTTAGCTTTGCAAAGTTAATTTGTCAAAGCGGAGGGCGGGCTGGCCTAGGTTTCATATGGTCAAAACAAATCGTTCCTGAGATGGTCCGGCTAGTATCTTAATGGTGCATGTTACCGGATCTGCATCCGGCAAAGGACCATCAACATCGATAACACTCCCCAAGGCTTTCGGGGAGTGTCTTTATCGCTACAACAACAACAGAAGCTAACTCTGGGTTAAAAATATAACTGGCACTTCAGGATGTGAGCCTAAAAAAGGTTTCAGATAAAGTAAGCGCGGTTGAAACACTGTTTCTCGTAAATTGCATCGATGAATATAATTCATCTCCTCGCATCTCTAAGTTACTGAATTTGTTCCCTGTGTTCTAAATAAATTTAAAGAGATGCATTTTAACCATCATAAAATAAAGAACGATGAGTAGAAATAAGCTAATGCATCGGATGGAGCCTTAGGTTGTCATATAGTATTAAATCAATATATGAACTTGGAAGTCCAAGAGCAAAAGCTACATACATCCAGTTCTTTTATTTTTTTTTTTTTCAATTACATCCATTATTATTTTAAAACATCTCCTGCTACGGCAGGCACTTCTTGCACAACTTTCCTGAAATCAGAAACATTACAGCAGATGACACCTCCCTTCTTCACGGATTCCGATAACCAGGCAACTTCGCCACATTTACTCTCACATATAGGTACATGAGTTACTGCCGATACACTACTCTCCACCGCATTCAAAGGTGCATCATTGTATACACCAAAAGCCATTGCCTTATCATCCTCTTTCACAACCATCCACAAAAGTTCGGATACAGGGAATTTGCCGTGTTCGCCCGCTGCCGGTTGTAGATAGAGCTCCATCTGCTCAGCATTGGAACCATACAATATCTGCTTGCCATGACTACCGACATAAATGTGAAGAGGTATACTTTTAGTGGCGCGTTGATGTGCGACTATATCCTCCTTTAGTGTTGTCCACGCTGTGAGATCATCATGTTCAACGAGATAATTCCAACCCAATTTCTTGACAGCATGAAATTGTGGACTGCTCAAGAAGAAATCATCAACATAGTTTGCCTTGTGTAGGAAAGGCGCACGTTTCAAATGCAGAGTTTGACGTATACGCTCATAGATTTCATCAAAATGTAGACCACGGAAGAGTTCACTTTTGTAACGTCCGTCGGGGTGGCGCTGTTTGGTTAGATAATCCTTGGGTAGCTGCTGTAAGTCGGAGGTATCTGTAAGCAGATTTTTTTAAAGTTTGATGTAGTGTCTTCTACACCTTTAAAACTTACCCACATCACCGAGTTTAATATGCGCAAAAATAGTACGTCCTTCATGCTCGTCGTAACATGCTTCACCGATTATATGCGTCATGTGATCTTTTGGATTTACATAGCCGAATTTCACAGCGGTCCATGACGGATCGGTACAACCATTTACCGGGCTAATGACTTCCTCAACAACCCGCAAATCGCAACCGAATTGGTCAATAGGTTTCTTTGCTTTTTTTGCCTCTGATAGCGCATCACTCACAGGGCTGAACTTATTGCCATCTTCACATTTAACATTTAAAACCTCGACACGATTATAGTTCCTTAAATAATTGGGTCCACATGAGAGTGTGGCCTCTGCACCGACAGGTATATGTACACTGGTTGAGTGTTGCTCAGCATCGACTTGTGTGGGATAAAGTTCGCCATTAGCTTTATAGATCAATGGCCACTGAACACGATTGTAATGAATGGAAGCTACTGGAACAATACATTCGTTAAGCGTTTTAGCCTTGGCTAGTGAAAGACAAAGAAGTAGAAAACCTATAGCGACTAAGCCCATTATGTGTTGGTGACTGTTTGACTGAGATTTTATGAGCGACATGCAATTTTATTCAAACTAGAAAAAATATTCGAGACCTTCTTATCAGTTTAAGTGATGGCCCTGCCTCTCGTTTACACCCTGGATTGAGATTAACTGCACCTTCTTGGGATTTTTATACGTCTTTTTGGGTATATGTTGACAGCAAAATATTAATAATTGATAAGGTCAATAATCCATTATATATATAGATATATGTATGTATGTGTTATGTTCAATTATACATTGTAGCAACTACATCCAAAGTTGGCTTCCATTCAGCTAAAAAGAGCTTAAGGCCAAACTTCCCTGCAATAATCTGGAAGCCAGTTTCTCATAATCAAGTATGGGGATGTTTCTGTTTTTCTTTCCAGGAATGGCTACGAAATTGTTAGTATTTTTTTCGCTCGTTACTTGGAGAGCATCTTCCTGATTGAGCTTATCTTAGACAGTTGTGGGAGTGTACAATAGCGTACAGCACCACCCGTTTAAAAATTATTTTAAATATTTATCAGATTATTATAAGTGGACTTTTTGGTGCAGCTATTCCCCCGCTATTGATTTTGCATTTGTTGTCATGGCAAAACCCTCCCAAGGGTGTACAGGGCTGTTACCCTTAGCCGATATGAGCCTGTGTACTCCGGTACTCTGCTAAACCTTCGGATCGTCCCATCTTGCTTATTTGTTCTACAAAATATATTTAAAGTCAAAAATGTCACTTAGTGAGAGATGAGAGGCGTCATAACCGTAGATTAGATATCTAGTTGCGCTTTCACGTTGCGACATCTAAAGCTGGAGACATTGGTGCTTTATCGGTAACCGTATCGGTAACCTTTTAACAGCTGATCCGACCAACCTTATGAGAATCAATGCAATCGATTATTGGTGCCGCTAAGGTCGTAACCGTATCGTAGCCAACCAATTGGGTTTTGGTTTACCGTCGTAACGGTAAACAGCTCATTACGTTAGGGATACGACTACAGCGATACGACAAACGGCACCAATGACTCCAGCTTAAACCTTATCCATGTTGGGCTAGCCCATCGGCCATTTTGTTTCCATTTTTCTGTTTCTGTATGTTGCGATGGCATAAAGTAAAGAAACGCTATATAGACTCATCACGATCATGACCCACTCTATAAATGCTAGCCATTCTCAAAGTTATCGTTGTGGATCCTAGAGCCTGAAGAGCTGTCCGGTCATCCGAGAATAGACCAATCGTAGGCGTACATATCGCACACCTTGATCAGCAGGAAACTAACTCAAAAATCTGAATTCTCGAAATTATGAGCATCACCAGGCTTCCCAATTCAATACCCGTCGACTTGTATACTCGATTTACTAGCACCTCCACTAAATAGCACATACCACTAAATAATTATACATCGATAATGCAGTTCAGTAACAATTTCATTTCCCTTAAGGCTACATCCGTTATGAAGTTTTACCTGCTACAAATTGAAAATCGAACGAAACTGCTGCGAACAGCTGATTAACAACAGTGCTGTCAACTATTCACTTTAACCGCTTATCATTCTATTTGCCTTCCCATCCCATATACACATAAGAAATTTCATATATCCCAGCAAACAATATTAATAGCACTTCTTTCATGCACATTACGACTATATATTGAAGAATTAATTCTTTTATATATCTGCTTTGTACTACATTCGGTACATCCGCACCCTTTTCGAGCATAATGCGTCTCACAGTCAGAATGACTTATGGCAGTTTTCCTAATTGCCGGTTACCACTTACAAACAGTTTATTTGACAGAAATTGTTCGGTTAGTGGTAATCAGACATTGAATAATCGCTCTAAGGCCCGTTTTTTCTATATCTGCGGGTAACGCCAACTGGCTCTTTATTTGGCAAAAACTGTGGATGGTGAAAACGACCATAAGCGTTTAAATTTGATAATTGTTAAATGTGATTGAATTAATGACCCATTTGGTGAATTTTAAGCAGGAGTCGTTGCTATTGCATGCAGATCATATCCAGTACATACGATAGCTGAATTATTACAGGAGTTACAGCTTTCGAATTGTGCTGAAAAACTCAGTCTACGGCCCAAAGATAGTCCAGACACAACAATTTTATCCCGTTGGGTAGTTTGCTTTCCTCTTTTGCATTTGTAGATTAAAGTATACTGATAACGGCGTTCACCGGCGCGATCTAGCGAAGGTATGACTCAGTGTGGATTAGACTTAGGGCTTCTTTACGCGTATCTGGATCAAACGACTGAGTTGGTAGGTGCCAGACCTCATCATAGCGCTTGCGGAGCCATTTCCAGAGTAACCTTTGGAATTTGCCAAGCTGGAAAATTCAGCGAGATTGGGTAGATAGCTATTTATTTTTAAAACTACTTCATATTTCCAGCCCACGGCTTAGGAACTGATTGTAACTCCTTCTGGTGTCGGAAGGGAGCTTGATATAAAGAAATTAAACAAAAGGGGGATGGGACATAGCCCTAGGCTTTCAGGTTTCGTCTGAATTAAATCGACGCGTCCCATTTTTTTAGACAAAGGGGAAGGATTGAACCTTTTTATATTTTGGAGTTGTTGTTATTGTTATAGCAGTGCTTTGCCCCATTGAGTATTTGAATTAGTGAATTTATTAAATTATTATCTTGAAGTAGTGTGTAGTAGTAAGCTATGCTGTTTAAATATGAAAAAAGCGAATCACGACCCTAGTTATAATTTTTTTTTTTGG